>NC_030442.2:9780000-10080000 GCF_001660625.3 Ictalurus punctatus
GGTTTTCTTTTGTATATGCATATAACCCATACCTAGCCAAGAGTAGCTTCTAAGAGTTCATAAATTATTTGACAGAGTTTCTTAAAAGCCTCATTCTTGTTCATGGCTTGAGCGTGTTAAATGACAACATGGAAAAGAGCTTGAGGTCAATAGGCTTGCTGTGTTGATGTGTTTGCCTGGCAAGCTTCTCTATAAATCTCCGCTCTCCTGTTTCAGTAATAACAATGAGTTTCTTTAGAAATCATGACATCAACCTGGTTTGCAGAAAATCAGAGCACCAATTGTAATCAAACTCAAACACTCAAGGCAATGTTTTCTCTAGCTACATTGCAACACAACACACAGACAACACAAAATGAATGCAATAATGGAAAGAAAACATAGTAACTTGGCCCAAATTACTCTTCTCCGTGGTATAACACCCTGAGGCTCTAGGTACAGCCAGCAGAAAAGGATATGGGCACTGGGCCAGTGAATGGGCTGCCATGACTGGCATTCCTCGCACAGACATCTGGATGGGCAGTCTCTGCCTTGTACCACTGCACACATACACAGCACTTCAGCTAACTGAAGGAGCCTTGTCCTAGCTGAGAGGCTCTCTTATACACACCATACATCACCAGTGAGGACCATGCATCCACAACTTAATGTGTTATTTAATTAAACTTTATTGGGGAGGCCCAGCCATTTGTACTGCTACACAGATATAAAGTTATAATATGTTTTGTGAATACAATGTATGTTTACTGTTTGTGTTGCTTGACATCAGGAATCAAGTTCTACTTCTGTACATTCTTGACCACCATGGTGGATTCCTTCCAAATTCCTATATGCTTGTAACTTAATACTAATAACAAAGTTATCACCTCATGAACATAACGATGACCAATGCCCAAATTGCTTGGGAACATCTTAGACTTGCACTTACGCAGCCTTGTCCTAATTGCAGTATAAAGGCAATTGTGACACGTGATACGCACCTCACCAGATATGGAGGAACTGTTGCCTATTTAGCAACCTCCCCTGATGTTGCAGGAGTGCAGTGGGGAGTGATCAAGCAACCAATGTGACTGCAGCGCCCCCTAGAAATACCATGGTGAGCTCCTCTGTGGCATGATCAAAGCAAGAATATAAAGACGACAAAGTGTGCAGCTACTCAGCATCATGGAGAATGGAGCACGTGTGGGCTTACTGTGTTGGAAAGCAGGGCAGAGGAGGCATGGGCCAAATAAATGAACAGTGCAGTGAAGTCCAGTGAAACCACTGTAGCAGACACACCAAAGGCCTATGCAATACTGGGGAATGTTAGGGAGGGTAACTGACATAAATTAGACAAGGCTAACTAATATGGGCAGTGATGGCTCAACGGTTATGGCTCTGGGTTACTGATCAGAAGCCCCAGCACTGGCAAGTTGCCACTGTTGGTCCCTTAAAAAAAAAAAAAGGCCTGTGACCCTCTCTGTTCCACAGGTGCCATATCATGGCTGACCCTACTCCCTGACCCCAACTTCCTAACCAGCCGGTATATGTGAAGAAAAGAATTTCACTGTGCTGTAATGAATATGTGAAAAAATAAAGACTGCTTCTTCTTCTTCTGACTTGTCTGAGATTCTCATTAGTGCGATCTCTCAAGAACGAGTGGTTGAATGCTTGTAGTTTGTAACCAGCTGATGAACTGATTAGATTTTGGAATCGATCCATACAGGGCAAGGTCACAGCAACGTCAAATATCTGATGTAGATTTTCCTCAATAGCTTCCTTCCAGTTTGTCATACAAAGATGCTATTTAACCCTTCATGTTCAGGAACTCAACTGAACCCGCTGAGATTCTTGTTAGTGTGATATCTCAAGAATGAGTGGTTGAATGCTTATAGGATTTATATGAAATTGTCAGTGTAACCAGCTGAACTAATTAGGAATTTCTTCCAAACATGATCGAGGTCACAGTAAGGCCAGATGTCTGAAATAGCTTTTCTTCAATAGCTTCCTTCCTGTTTGAAGTATATTTTAATTTTGTTGCAGGTATACAATCCAGGTATACAAATACAAGAAGGAATAGACTTGTTGGTGATGGAGGCATCTCTGTCAGTTACGTTGGCATTAAGTTCTATTTGTTACATATATAAGACTTACCCTAAAGAGCCATAGTAACAACCAATAACATGGTTAAATATGTAATAATCATAGTACAAAGCACCATAATAAAATCATAGTAGCATCATGGTGGTGATGAAAAGCATAGTGTCCACTATTCCTTACTGAGGGATGACCTGTTAGGATATGATCTGCTTCTTAGGTTAGGTTTACAGATCCTATTCAAAAACAGGAAATAAATCAGCAAGTAGTTCTACTGAGAAAGGTCTCACAGAGGAAATGCTGATGATACTGAAAATTTGAGGTGGCTCTAAAGGCCATCTGAAACCTCAGTGTCTCAGACCAGCAACAGAGCGGCAACAATGTTGAACCTCACTATCCAACAGTATTTCACACATCTGCGCTGATCTCACTAAACAATCCACCAACAATCCACCAACCTAAAAGGCGCCAGCAGTGTTTGTGCTTCTCTAAACTCTTCCACTACACTCCGAGTACAGTGTAAACATCCAGTGTGAGTGTGATTGCCAAAGGTAAATATGATTCAGGGAGAGGAATCACAAAATGATACGTTTCATGAAAGCTCAGAACCCGAAGGACTGAAGGAAAAAAAAAGCAACAACTCAGAACAGGCTTTATACCTTTAAAGAATTTAATAGCAGACAGTAAGAGATGCTGAGCTCCATGTTACAGTACAGCAAGGGCCTTAATGACTCATGTGATACAGGGCTGTGGGTGGTTAATGGGTACATTTTCATGCTCAGAGATACCACAGAACAAAAGCAGTAACCGAGATCCAATCTTTTTTAGTAAAAGGAAGTGAACTACAAGAAAGATCACTGCCTACAACAACTGTCTAAAACATTTTAGCAAGGTAAAAAAGTCTACATACTGTAA
Organism: Ictalurus punctatus; assembly: GCF_001660625.3. Classification (NCBI taxonomy): domain Eukaryota; kingdom Metazoa; phylum Chordata; class Actinopteri; order Siluriformes; family Ictaluridae; genus Ictalurus; species Ictalurus punctatus. The sequence goes on from NC_030442.2 coordinate 9,782,992, forward strand.
TCATGCCATAAAATATTGTAAAAATACAAAAGTCAAGGCTGAATTTGAAGATGTATATGTCTCACTGGGTGACACGTGTGCTCAGCACCACTGAGCCTGTGATGCCTGTTTTCAACAAACACATATTAAACTACACATGTTTTCAATAAGGTGGGGCAATGGCTCTAAGGCTCGGATGTAAACATGTGACCCTCAATAGCACATCTGTTGTCAGGGAGGAGAGTTAGGAGAATAGCTAAGGCCTCTGACACAAAGATAATGCACTGGTGGAAACACAGCATCTGCCATCCTGAGTTATATGAGTAGGTGGTGATGACCAGGCCATTATCACACACAACAATATCATTTCTCTTATATTGGATTAAAAAAAAATTCAAGATAACATACTGCAAGTAAATTACAAACATAAAAACCTATAGGGAATTAATGGTAGCCAATTAAATCTTAGTGTAAGCTTACGGTCAATACACGACAATCAACACTTAGGGTTTCATTAGTAATAATAACAACAACAACAACAATACATTAAACAATATGCATCCATAAGTATTAAGACTACATTAAGTATACACCCATGTAGACTGTAACCATGTACACAGAATAACCAGATTAACTGGCTCTATATAAAATACAGTTTAAAGAAAACCATAAGCACACCAATGGAGGCAAGAGACACACACCAAACCAAATAATAATAATAATAATAATAATAATAATAATAATAATTGATCCATCCTGTGTCGGAAATTAAGGAAAGCATCCCCAGGGAGTGGAGGGAGGGGGATAATTGTAAGGGCCCATGATTAGACAGGGGGTCTTGAGATTAATTTTCATTCATACACTCTGCAAAAAAAATATTACTAGCATCCCTAAGCATCATGTTCAGTTACCAGAGCAGAGAAAATTAGTTTGGGCCTGAAAACACCAAGTCATCTCACACTCAATATTGTAAACACAGTACAGCCTCCAGTGTACACTTAACATCTACAGTCCAACTGAAGAAAAATCCAGGAGTTCAGGCAACATAATTGACTGCCATATTTATGTTCATTTTACACTGCAGGCGTTAATTCATCAGAGTTCATCAGCAATATTTCAGCATACTATAATAATTCATTCAAGCAAATTTGGATTAGTTAATACAGTTAACTGGATATGTTGCTCGGTAGATTATAGTCCGTTATGAATCCATCATATTACGAATAAAATTAAAAAAAAAGAAAAAAAAAGAAAAAAAAAAAGAAAAAAAAAAACAACCTAACAGCTATTTAGCATAGTTGTTTATTATAGGTATTTATAGCAAACCGGTTGTTTATAGTTTCTTTTTTATGTAAAGGCTGCTGAATCTACAGTCGCTCTGTTACTATAAATTATCAAGTGACTTTGAATCGTCAACACTGCAAACCTAATGCGCATACAAGACTTCAAACACTTACTATGGCTATACGCTTAGAACCGCATATTTCCCTACTAAATAGTATGAGAAAACAGTACGCTACTTACGTAGGCAAATATCAAAACAATCCAATCAGAAAGCTGTAGGTTTGAATGACTAGTGCCAGAAAAATCCACCTCGAGATATACGAGAGCATAAAGATAGGAGCGAGTGTTCTTTTATAACGTAAACATTCAAATGAAAGATTTCAGCGGATAACAGGCAATAATAATAATAATAATAAGGTTGGTTGCACTGGGTTTCGATGACAGCGCGAGGAGAAACAATGCTGAACGCCTAAAGATGCTCCTTAAGACACTGGGTTAAGAAACGTTACCGTTTAAGGGGATACACGCCTGTGCTTCCCGTGCAGCAGCTAGAATCCGATCTTTTCATTCTTGAAACGCGGACATTGTCGCCGAGCAGCTCTCCGGTAATACAGGAGTCCAGTGTATTCTCAGCGCGAGCGCTGCTCCACGGCACAGCGCAGCGGCAACTGGCGGACGCTGCGCTGAGCGGGGAAGACGCTACGGAGCATGCGCGGCGCAACACAACACCACACCACATGGCGCCTCACAACAGCTTATAAACATTAGTGATGGAAAGTACGGTTTATCAGTTCCTTAATGTCATCAAGCAATGGCGTCACTACGTAACAACTCACTGTCATGTAAAATCAATGAAACCTTCTAATAAAGTAATTTGTGTGAATGCATAGTGAAACATTCAAATTGAGTTATTGTGTGAACATGCTGATTATTGTCATTTGTGTGAACATATTGCTGATTATTGCCTTTCATTCACTGACGTTAATGGTGTTTGAGGTCACATTCTCTGATCCTTCATGTCAAATATGACTGACCAATATTGAGTAGCCTACATTTTGGACAAGTTTCCTACATTAACGTTTTGCACCTACAGCGCACATTACAGACACTGATGCACAAGCACGGAGAACAGTGGCAAGGAAAAACATCCTGAGAGAACCTGAGGAAAAATCCTTGAAAGGAACTAGACTCCAAAGTGAACCCAACCTCTTCTAGGTGATGCCAGATAGTGGGATTATAAATAATTACTCTTCTACAATTGCTTACTATAACTTCACACAGTAGTAAGTGTGCATAGAGGATGTTCTTTATGAGTGACATAGTCTTTATGATTACAGCAGCAGTTCTTAGGTACAAGTCTACAGTATCCAGGTGAGGTTATTCATTGAAGAAAGGATGATACTTGGGTAGAAACTGTTTTGGGAAGTGTAGTCTGTGTTGGATCGGCTGTGTTGGGAGTAGGAATCAACTCCATGACTTCAGAACTCTAACCGTCTTTCGGATGAGACTTTAAACCGAGCTTCTGACTCTCTGTGGTTATTAAAAATCCCAGGACACTTATCATAAATGAGTAAGGGTATAACCCTGGTGTTCTGGTGAAATTCTCCCGTTGGAGAATCATGGCCCCCCAAATAACCCCCATCTCTGAATTGGCTACATTAATCTCCTCTTCTCTCCACTAATAGCTGGTGTGTAGTGGGTGTTCAGGCGCACTATGGTTGCCGTTGCATCATCCAGGTGGATGCTACACACTAATGGTGGTTGAGGAGATCCCCCCCACTATGTAAAGCGATTTGACTGTCTAGAAAAGTGTTATATAAATGTAAGTGTAACTAACTAATCTAAAGGTTAAATTAATGTGTGGGAATGGACATTCAATTTTTTCAGCTTTTCCTGTTGATGGTTGAAGTGGCAACAGGCTGAGAAGATCAACCCAGACTTCTCCATCCCCAGCCACAGATATTTGGTCCTTCTGGTGGATCCCAGAAGTTCCTTAGTCAACTTGGGGCTGCCCGTAGTCTCTGCCAGTGAGATGTGCCTGATACAACTCTAGTTTCTGGTTTCAGCCCCCCTAACTCAAAACCAACATTACACTCTTGATGCAAATTTTCTTAAATATTTGTAGATATCTTAAAGTCAATTATGGCTCAATAAAAAGTATTAAGCAACTCCTGTAGAAATGCATTGGAAATGCATTTGGCCAGTGCTTTGCAATGGCCTTCTTAGTCTTTGGCCTTGAACCTTATTTAAAACCTGTGGTCTGATTTGAAGAGGGAAGTCACATGCTACACTTAAGAATATAAAGAATCCTAAAAAATACTTTAAAGATAACTAGGATGTAGTTTCCATCCATCCATTTTCCATACTGCTTTTCCTACACAGGGTTGTTGGCGAGTCTGGAGCCTATCCCAGGGAACTTGGGGCAGAAGGCGGATTACATCCTGAACGGGGTGCCAACCCATCAGAGGGCACAATCGCACACATGATCACACACCCATTCACACACTAAGGACAATTTAGAGATGCCAGTCAGCCTACAATGCATGTCTTTGGACTGAGGGAGGAAACCAGAGTACCTGGAGGAAACCCCTGAGGCATGGGGAGAAATTTAATTTTGAAATAGATAACATTAATGTTGGCTTAAAGTTTGAAAGTAAATATAAAGTGGAAATGCAACATATATTTCATGCCCAAGTTGAGGCTTCAGTTACATATTAATATTTATTAGCCTATAATTTGTTTTAACATATTGATTGAATGCAACAGGTTTAGAAGATTTGTCACTCTAAAATCTAGTTGACCAATTGCTGTTTATGGGTTATGACATTTAAGATATTCAACTAATCTAAGAGCTATGGTTGATAGTGTAAATGTTATATTACTGTAGGAGAAAGCCTGAATACCTTTTTACTGTATCATAAATTTTTAGTAAATATAAATGCTGAATTAATTTCCACCTTGTGTCCGCTTGAGCACAATTTCTGATGAGGGTAACCGAGTGAAGTTCAAGTACTTACCATGTAAGCTGTATCAAGGGCTTGCACTTAATACGAGAAGATATATGTAACCAATGAAGGGAGATAGAGTGTAATGTAATGTAATTTTCTAGTTAAGAAATATAACATTACATTATAACATAGCATAACATAACAACATTATTGGCTTGCTTGAAACAGAGGTATAAATTGGAATTTAACATAAATTTTCTTTAATGAAAACATACAGTATATACAACTTAATTTTTTCTTACTTAGAATATATATAAGTATCTCACAAAAGTGAGTACACCCCTCACATTTTTGTAAATATTTGATTATATATTTTCATGTGACAACAGTGAAGAAATGACACTTAGCTACAATGTAAAGTAGTGAGTGTACAGCTTGTATAACAGTGTAAATTTGCTGTCCCCTCAAAATAACTCAACCCACAGCCATTAATGTCTAAACTGCTGGCAACAAAAGTGAGTACACCCCTAAGTGAAAATGTCCAAATTGGGCCCAATTAGCCATTTTCCCTCCCCGGTGTCATGTGACTTGTTAGTGTTACAAGGTCTCAGGTGTGAATGGGGAGCAGGTGTATTAAATTTGGTGTCATCGCTCTCACACTCCCTCATACTGGTCACTGGCACCTTATTGCAAAGAACTCTCTGAGGATCTGAAAAAAAGAATGGTTGCTCTACATAAAGATGGCCTAGGCTATGAGAAGATTGCCAAGACCCTGACACTGAGCTACAGCACGGTGGCCAAGACCATACAGCGGTTTAACAGGACAGGTTCCACTCAGAACAGGCCTCGCCATGGTCGACCAAAGAAGTTGAGTGCACATGCTCAGCGTCATATCCAGAGGTTGCCTTTGGGAAATAGACGTATGAGTGCTGCCAGCATTGCTGTAGAGGTTGAAGGGGTGGGGGGTCAGCCTGTCAGTGCTCAGACCATACGCCGCACACTGCATCAAATTGGTCTGCATGGCTGTCGTCCCAGAAGGAAGCCTCTTCTAAAGATGAAGCACAAGAAAGCCCACAAACAGTTTGCTGAAGACAAGCAGACTAAGGACATGGATTACTGGAACCATGTCCTGTGGTCTGATGAGACCAAGATAAATTTATTTGGTTCAGATGGTGTCAAGCGTGTGTGGCGGCAACCAGGTGAGGAGTACAAAGACAAGTGTGTGTTTTGCCTACAGTCAAGCATGGTGGTGGGAGTGTCATGGTCTGGGGCTGCATGAGTGCTGCCGGCACTGGGGAGCTACAGTTCATTGAGGGAACCATGAATGCCAACATGTACTGTGACATACTGAAGCAGAGCATGATCAGTGTGCAGTATTCCAGCATGATAGCAACCACAAACACACCTCCAAGATGACCACTGCCTTGCTAAAGAAGCTGACGGTGAAGGTGATGGACTGGCCAAGCATGTCTCCAGACCTAAACCCTATTGAGCATCTGTGGGGCATCCTCAAACGGAAGGTGGAGGAGTACAAGGTCTCTAACATCCACCCGCTCCATGAAGTAGTCATGGAGGAGTGGAAGAGGACTCCAGTGGCAACCTGCGAATCTCTGGTGAACGCCATGCCGAAGAGGGTTAAGGCATTGCTGGAAAATAATGGTGGCCACACAAAATATTGACACTTTGGGCCCAATTTGGACATTTTCACTTAGGAGTGTATTCACTTTTGTTGCCAGCGGTTTAGACATTAATGGCTGTGTGTTGAGTTATTTTGAGGGGACAGCAAATTTACACTGTTATACAAGCTGTACACTCACTACTTTACATTGTAGCAAAGTGTCATTTCTTCAGTGTTGTCACATGAAAATATATAATCAAATATTTACAAAAATGTGAGGGGTGTACTCATTTTTGTGAGATACTGTGTGTGTGTGTGTGTGTGTGTGTGTGTGTGTGTGTGTGTGTGTGTGTGTGTGTGTGTGTGTGTGTGTGTGTGTGAAGATGTTAATATGTATATCCACACCATTAAATAGAACTGAGGAAATGCAAAAAGCAGAAAGAGCTGAATAGAATATAAGTTAGATATTTATATGATCATGGTTAAATAGCCAAGTTATGTTACAGTTTCATTTTCAATGCTCACATTAAAGTTGAAATTTCAGAAAAATACAAGGATGCAGCCCTGCACTCTATTGATAGTACTGTGATAAATTCAACTATCCAAATTCATTTGCCTTAATGCTTGTTTCTTTTTTCCCTTGCACAAAAGGGTACATTTGCTCGAAATGATCCAGTTTCCATTAAAAACCCATTAATTCCATTCCATTCATAACAAGTTTATGGGACTTTGTTCCATTTTCATACTGCACAGAAACTTCAGTTACAGTTCAGTTCCTTTATAAGTTCACCAGGTTTCCTGCAGTCTACAATTGTTGCCTAAGGACAGGAATCAGACTGCTTTTAATGAAGTAAATCCTTTCACAAGGACTAGTAGTTAATAGGCGGAAGTTGCATGTTGAGCTCATATACATTACTATGATTTTTTTTAAGTGATTACAAAATTATACAATAAAGGTGTAACTGAGACTGCCAGTAAAACAGTGCACCATAATTATTCCCATTAGCTTCAGATGTCAGATATGACCTCACAAAAAATTATGAATGTTGATTCATTCTGTCCGTTGTACTGCACTGTTAAAAAGGGACTTTTACTGTTCTAAATCTTTAAACTATTAAACATCAATACAGGAACGTCTTTAAATTGAAACTTCAAAGTGCTGAAATTTCCAATATGTAATTCTTATGCAATGGAGAGTATTGCATAAGTACTTTCAATGTGTGTAGGGGAGTGGTAGCTCAGTGGTTAAGATGTTGGGGTGCTGTTTTGAAGGTCGTGAGTTCAAATCCCAGCACTACCAAACTGCCAATGTTGGGCCCTTGGGCAAGGCCCTTAACCCCCAACTACTCAACTGTATAAATGAGATAAATGTAAGTCGCTCTGGATAAGGGCGTCTTCTAAATGTTGTAAATGTACCTATTTATTCCATCTATTTACATGATGTTTACATCAGTTTACCACAAGAGGGAAGCAAATTCAAAGAAAACATTATCATCCTTTGGAAACTCTAGAGGCATCTAGCACTTAACCCCTCAAGATCTGAGACAGGGCATTAGTGAAGCTCCTGTTAAAACTATTCAGTGGGTGTTTTCTCTCTGTTTTCTGTTTATTTTGGCTCTGTCCCTATCAAATCAGTATGAGACATTCCCTCATTCTCTGAAAGGTCACAGTCATTCATTTCTCAGTCATTACAGTATGTATCATACTAACAGGACTAGTGGCAAAGTTCAGCACTATGTAATTGCAGATAAAAGAAGCTCTGCATCATGATTGCTTCACATTTCATATTATGATAGTTGGTTTGGGACTTCTTTCAAATCCACCCATTGAAACACTGTGGCTTTTAAGTTTTCTTTGCTCGCTGCAGGTGCATGGTGGGTTATGTAAGTCTATTTTTCTGAGGGGATTTGCTGTCTCTGGTTAGAAGCAGAGGCTACGCCTTTCCCTTTGTTCCTTTGCCTGGTCCGGCATAACTTATTGCCTTCCATTATCCAAGATATTTTTTAAAAAAATCTACTCTCAGAAAAAAAGAAAAATAACACTTCACCTGACGTGACCTGTCCAAACATGTTCATCATGGAATCATATGAATGGCATAAGAAGTACAGCTTGACAGATGCACCAAGAGACATGAACCGGACATGTGGAAATGACTTGTTCATTATTTCTAGAATTTAGGATTATTCAGAAACAAACAAAATTGTTATTATTACCATATATAAACACTGTATAATAAAAATAATAGCTTATCACCTAACTACACACATTACAAATAAGCCTTACAAATTCAGCAAAGTTTGGGGAACAAAACCAAGATGTGAACATAATAAATGTAATTGTAAAGTTTCAAGCAGCAGCTGAACTCAACAGCACAAGCCATAAGTATCCAGACTGTTCAATTTAGCCATCCATATTATAGTTACACAATCTCTAAGCTTTCTAGGTTAGCTTTCACTTACTAGGTTAGCTTTCTCTCACTAGATTAGCTTTTAGTTGCAATGTTGGCTTTGCTTGTTTCTCTGACTTTATAAATAATAATAATAATAAAAAACAAAAACATTGATTTAAATACAGAATGTACAAGTGGTCAGGGTTCAATCAGTAGCTGAGCTCAACAGCACAAGCAGCAATAATTATGATAGTCTATGTAAACACCACATTATAGTTACACAGTAGGTATTCCTGCTAGGTTGGCTTTCACTCACTAGGTTAGCTTTCACTCAATAAATTACTATTCACACTCTAGGTTAACTTTCACTTGCTAAGTTTCTATTCAGTTGCCACATTTACATGTACAACATTTAGCAGACACCCTTATCCAGAGCGACTTAAAGAAGTGGTTTGAAGTCCCTATCAATAAACTCAGCTCATTTCGTTTTCATTTTCTAATATTCAGTTGCTAGGTTAGTTTTCACACACTAGGTAACTTTCATTTGCCAGGTTAGTATTCACTCACTAGGTTAGCTTTCACTCATTAGGTTGCCTTTTGCTCACTTGGCTAGCTTTCACTTGCTTATCTGACTTTATAAAGCCAAAAGCTCAATTTCTATGTGATTTTATGGTCTCTCCAACCAATAAAAATGAGAGAATGCAGACAAGAACTAGACTTCTACATTCAAATTAGGAACAGTCATTTATGAGCAGGCCAGGGGCATGTGCTTAAATATCCACTGATGCCATCTATGGCTATTTAAGAATACAGTGGATTTTTAAAAGCTCTTCTGTGTACAGAATGTGAAATCAATATGACATTCTGTTCTTTTCCGTAAGCATATTATCATTTCATTATTGATTACACTTCCTAGATATGATAAATATTTGTTCTTTAGCCATATTCAGGGTATGGGCACTGGGACAGAGTAATAAAAGGAAGTTGAATCCTAATAACAACTTGTGCTTTTGTTTTTGAAACAATTTCAAAGAAAGAATATGGAAGTTTTCAAGCAGATAACAGGCCAGAAGCAGTGTAACTTGATTCAGTACAGTTAAACAGACCCCTGTGCCTGGCCTTTGCATGGCAGCTCTACTGCCCTAACACGCTGTTACTTAGAAATAATCTTTGTAAAATGGGCAATCCAAGACCTCATGTGCAACTTGAAAATAGATCCCGGCACAGGTGCACAACAGCTTTGAGAAGACAGAGTTTGGTGTTTGATTTGGTACAAAGCAGGCTTCAATTCAAAAGATAAAAGAATAGAGCAGCACAATAAAGCAAGGATACAGAGGAGAGCAGAATAATTATTGAGTGTAATTTGGTCGTCACATGACACGGAAAGTGGTAAATAAATAAATAAATAAATAAATAATATGGTCTTTTCATACTAAAACCTGACTTAAAACCACAGCTTATTTCTACATCTGCTCTTGCCCTAGTTGCAAAATCTTTTTAGAGCATAGAGAATCAAGAGTTAAGTGTATTTGGATTTCAGATTATTGTGAAAATATTTATTCACTTTAAAGTGTGGTGCAACAAGTTAAATGAGAACATTACAGCTAATTAAGTAACTTATGCTGGACTCAAATTTATAATGTGCATTTGATAAATATTTTTGAATTGTTTAGTCCATTAGATGTCGAGAGTCAAGCAAACAAACACCTCTATATCCACAATGTCATTGTGGATAAAAATGTTGGGTTAGCTACTACAGATTAAACACATTGCTGTAATGACACAAGCTACAAAAAGAAAAGAAGCAGTTAGGTAGGGCATGAAATCTGTAGTGCAATCGTCAGTACCTTTGAAAACAATAAATTCATTTTCAGGGCAGTTGATCAATGAAACCACATACATGAAAAAAGTAAATAAATGTATAACAGGCATTGCCTGCTCCTTCTGTTTATATTCTGGTTGGCTTGTAGGTTATAATAGCCTTCTTATAATCTGCATTGTCTCTGATGCCACCCTGTCTGTGGGAAACCTGCTTCATCATTGACTACTGTATTGTCCCTAACCTTAGCTCTAGTTCCACCACCATGAAAAGGAAATCATTTGCACATGAAGAGGCCTACATTGAGAAATATTTATTATTTAGATGCTTAAATGTAACTTTTGTTTAGCCCCAAACAGCACTTATTAAAAAGGGTGTTGCAAGATTTGTTGTGATATTATGTGCTTAATAATTAACTTCTTTTATGCTCAACACTGAATGCGTATTTAAACGTGCATTGCATTGTGGGTTCAACCTCACTGTGATCCTGTTGATTTTGTATTTTATTGAGAGGTCTCCAACTGGAGATCATGAGAGCAAGCTTCCTTACACACTCAGGTTCCTTGTTTTCCCATTCTGGTTGTGTGGACAGATTGGGTTCCAGGGCATTTCCTCATTGCTGGCAAACTGAGGAAGGGCCAGTTGGACAGAATAAGGAGCACGGCTGTCATTCCTGACCCCAATTTCCTTTTTCCCCTCTGCCAGCTGGTGCAAAAATAAAGACCACAAACAACAGCGGGTGGCTCAGTTGACTTGACCATGTAGGTGAGCAATGAGGGGTCAGAAAAGACAACTGGGGCAGCAAAATTACAAGGCCATGAAAAAAGAGCATGTCACTGGTAACAAGTTTCCAGTGCCGCGAAGCACTGAAGTGTCTGTTTGTGTCTGTGATAGTAATTATTTTCTGCATTTCAATGTTCTGGAAATCATTTCGCACTTAATTTGCACTGATTATTTGCTCATAAGAACATTTCTCTGTCACTATGCAAGACTAATGAATTGAAACTTGTTTATGGAGTCTCAGTGGAAACAGTCCACTGGCTTTGTTGGATGTTGGCTGAACTAAAAATTGGTTAAATTATAATTTCCTGGAAGTAAAATAATAAAATACAACTACATTTTTTTGGTTTAGTTTTTCCGTTCAACAAATGTTGTTTGGGCACTGTTAGATAACAAAAATAGTTTGTTCTTGAAAATAATAGTAGTTATTGTCAGGTGATGACCTAAGGTGAATTGATGATGAATTACAAATAAGTCAATTCAGTTACAGGAAAGAAGTCTGTACACTAGAACATTTTCCCATTTAAACAGAACTTTTAAATCCCATGTGTTTAGTCGTTTACCTTTGTAGAACTCAGATGAAGAACATTTTCTTTGACTGCCCACCTGCTTTCAGTGTTAAATTAAACAAGTCCTAGGTGGGGACAGTAAGCCAGATGGAAAGCATAAGGAAGGTGGGAACTATGTTTCACACTATTGCCTTCATCATGGGCTTTCACTCAGTGAGTCACTGTGGAGAAGTACTATAGGTGCCTTACGTTATGTGTACAGCAGCTGTTTCAGATTAACATTGGAAAGAGTAAATTAAGAATGTTTAAAATCTGCCTGAGTGTTGTAGATTTTGTGTCAGTTCATGAGTATCTTGAGACTAAGACTCTTATCCATTAACCACTTCAGTTATGAGAGACATAAACGGCTTTGAGGCTGGATAATATTAACATCATAAAATCAACTTGGTTTTACAAAAAAATTTGTTGAAACTGTGGTATTTAGGAGCAGTTTCATCTCCTGTGTTCATAAATGATAATCATTAACCCCATGAATAAATGAGGTTTATTCAAAGGATGATCTTTTGATTCAGACAACCAGCTTATTATAGTCATTTGGTTATTATTATTATTATTATTATTATTATTATTATTATTAATAATATATATATATATATATATATATATATATATATATATATATATATATATATATATATATATATATATATATATATATATTTTTTGTTCCACAATCTGTCAGTTTTGTGCCAGGTCATAATATAATCTGAGCTAAATTTGACATAGAGCATCAATTTATCCAGTGTATTTATGCACAGTGTTCAGATTTTTCCTACTGTAAAGTAAAAGTGGGCTCAGCTCCAAAGTGTTTCTTAGGTCGTGCGTAAAGCCTATGAGTAACTCCTCTGTGTGTCTGAATAGTGAGGTTCATGAACAACAGAGGATTGTAACAACATGGAGGCTTTCCATGAGCCATGCTTCCTCTCCTCTCTTTCACCCATGACAGGGAACACCAGGTTGTTTCCACAGGCATAGAAACATGACCCTGTTAATAATATTACACTAAATCTACAGTGTATTATAGCAACAACAAATACTGAAAGAGTTTCCCAAACACTTGAACCCCTGTTGAGGCCTCCATGGAGAAAAAGAGGGGGTTCTGTTTAATGACTCTGTAAAGGGTTTCCCCTCAGTGTTCACAGGTGATGGCTGCATTCACAGCACATGTAAATAAACTTCAGTGCCTCAGCTCAGTTCTCTCTTCTGGGATTAGATATTAGTTACCAGTTGTTGTTAAATAAAAACGTCTTTTTATGCCTTTACATGCTGACTGAAAAATTGTTTTCTTTGTGAGTGTTTGTGGTAAAGTGGGCAGAAATAAAAGTTTGACCTTTATTTTAAAATATTTCAGGGTACAGAAAACTTGTTCTTTTACGATCTGTTACCCAAGAAGATTTTCGAAAACAAAATTATGCTTTATTAATCATTGTGCTTTAGCCTCCAGACAGTTGTTGTTACTTCTTTACTAGAGATCCTATTTTGATTAATATTACATGCCAGCTGTGCTTCATAATAACAAAGCTTAAATAGAAATACTTTTTTACTCTATTTAACCCTCCAATTATGTTGGGGGGAAAAGTTTACGTTTATTAACATACATTATGTTATGGGTCAAAAGGACTTCCACAGTTTAAATACACACAAAAACAGTAAAGAACAGCTTAAACAGTAAACCTTTATTATGGCTTGTCCATATTTCATAAAAAGAAATATTTGCATATAAGTTCATGACCCTACATGAGGAAAGTCAAAAAATTTCAAAGAGAAGAAGAGAGATTAACCAGTATATCAGGCATCTCAAATGTGGAAATGGGTCAAATTGACCCGTAACACAATAGGAGGGTTAATTAAGGTTTTTTTTATTTTCATGTTATTTAAATGTTTCAGTCAACTTTAACCTTTACATCATAACCTTGACCTCAGTACATTTTCACATAGTGCAAAAGCTTGAAAAAGCTTAGTGGTTAGCACGTTTGCCTCACACCTCCAGGGGCGGGGGTTCAATTCCCACTGTGGCCCTGTGTGTGCAGAGTTTGCATGTTCTTACCAGGCTAAATTCTAACAAATAGCTTGTTCTCCAAAAAACATCCATCCATTTTCTATACCTCTTATTCTACACAGGGTCATGGGGAGCATGGAGCCTATCCCAGGAGACACGGGCACGAGGCGGGGGACACTCTAGACAGGGTGCCAACCCATAACAGGCCCCATCACACACCAATTCATACAATTTGGACAATTTAAAGATTTCAATGAGCCTACAATGCATGTCTTTGGACCGGAGGAAGAAACCAGAGTAACCCTAAAGCATGGGGAGAACATGCAAACTCCACATACACAGGATGGTGGCTGGAATTGAACCCCAAACCCCGGAGGTGTGGAGCAAACATGCCTACCACTCTCCAAAAACCCTCTCCAAAAAACCTTGCTAGTTAAATGTTATTATTGGCTATGTAATTACATTAGCACCTGAGCTAACTAACTGATTGCTATCTAAAACTTAACAAACTTGGCATACAGTGTTGGAAACATGCAAATTAGCATGGTCAGTGTTGGCTTTAAATTCATTTCCAAATTGCTTGATTGTGTATACCTTTTATGACTTAAAATTCCTTCAAAAGTCATAACCAGAATAGCATGTTCAATCAGCACACTGTTACTTTAAATGTGTTTTCAACTCATTTTCTAGTGGGTTATTTTTATTTGATTCCAACAATGTATTTTATTTTATTTTACATTTATTCAAGTATGGCAACATGGTACTTTAAAGAACCCTGCTTTCTTGTGTTTTTTAAAAGTATATATTAACCCATTAATAGAGCTGTGGCTTCATGTACCAGTTGGGTATTTGTAATAAGGGAGTGAGGAGGAGAGATTAAGGATGAACTTGGAAAAAGCTACATTACAGGCAACTTAGTGAAAAAAAATGAGTTGAGGAAAAAGAAGCTGCTGAGCCTGAAGATTTAAAGACTGCAGCAGCCAAAGAATGTGATGATGTTCACACTGTATGAACCTCTGTCTGACTACAGACAGTCAAAGACTGGACAAGAATGAACTTACAAGACATGGCTAAAATCAGCTTTGATTATACTGTTTCCATCTCAGAAATCTCACCACTTTATCATGTAAAGACGTCATTAATATTTAAAGGCAAGAATAATCCCGATATCAGTGAAGACACTGGTGTTACCTCCACATTACACATGCAACTAATAGTGTAAAGACTGTGTTCTTCCTTTCCTTAACCCCTACATTGTCTCTCACACTGTCATCAAGGACCTTCACTATCCGAACCTAGTTTGTGGACAGACCATGTTGGGCCAACTGGGGGTGAAAGACAAGACATATTGGAACATTCCTCGGTACTCTGCATAAATGAATTTTCCTTGAATAGTGACTGGTTGAAATGTCCTGGTCAGGGCTGTTTAGAAAGACATAATGAAATCAACACAAGCATCTGCATGTGTTAATCAGAGTTGGGTGTAACACGTTACTGTATTTTAATTACTTTTTCTGATAATGCAGTAATTTAATGCATTCAATTTTAAATTTAGGTAATTTGATTACAGTTACTGATGCCAATAAAATTACATTACTTGCATTGCAAATGTATTGTTAAGAAAACAATATTCAGTAAAATGCATTTTTTAAATAAATCATGTTTTAGCAACAAAGATTTTTTCTTTAGCCCCGAATAATTCTTCACTTGGAGCAATTAAAGAAGACTGCCTTTTATATATATATAATTCAGTGAACGGAGGCGAGACCAATCAGACAGGGTTTACAGGAAAATACGTGGAAACACCCGTGTCTTACTGGCTGACAGTCTCTCAATTCTGCCAAACACTAGCTCATACAGTCAGTGTGAGGAAAAATGGATATACACCGATTTTTAAAAAAAAAAAAAGTAAAGGGGCTGAAACTGAAACAGTAACATACTCTGATGCCGCGCAGGAAAACAACTTGTGTAAATGTCTATTTGAGTTCCAGTTTACATGAACATGATATGAGCAGAGCATAAGGAAAGATAATGTACTTTACATGGCAATGTAGCAGCTAAACCCATACAATGAGAGCTTAGTTGTGCCTCCCTTTGGCTAGTGACACTAAACTAGCCTAGTTAGAAACGTTTTATATTTTATCAGTCTGGTAGTTCTACAAACAGTCACAACACCCGAGGCAGGTTTTATGATAAATTAAACTTTTTCTGATTGTCATACATTGACATGCGCTAAAATTACTGAAAGAACTATGAGTTTCACTTTGTAGCGTATTTTTGTAGGTTTGATAGCTTTTGGACGTAATGTGAAAGTAAAGTAATTAGTAATCTGATTACTTTTTACATGCAGTAATCAGTAAAGTAATCAAATTGCAATTTTAAAGGAGTAATTAGTAATCTGTAGTGGATTACTTTTTTTGAGAAATTTATTAAACACTGTGGTGTTAATCAGTGCACATCAACATATTGTTCTAGAGAATCTAGAAACTCCAAAAGATTTAACCTGTCCAATGCTCTTAATTGGAACTCCAACTCTATAGGGTTAAGAATGTGTACAGTTGTAAAGGTAACTCTTATGTCCTGATAACATAGGGGACATAACAGTGTGACTAGAGTACTGACCATATATCAGTTCCTCCAGGATGTTGCAATTTTGCAATCGCAGAAATGGATAAAAAATCAAAGAAACTTTGTAATATTCACAGGAATTTGCCTTTTCCAAAATTACAGCAAACTTTCCTCATATTTGGGCCAAGATGTGTCATGTGATGTCATAACAACACTCATTCAGCCAAAGCCCTCTTCGTTTCACATGCCTCGAACATGAGTACAGCTAAAAGGTCGTATTTACCAACAAACATCACTGTGCAAGACCATGCAAAACAATTTCGTGCAATTGCAATTTTGCAAATTCAAGTAGTTTTCTGCGAAAAGCACAAAAAACTCTGCAAATTGCATCGCAAATTTTGAAAGAAAAAAAAAAACGCAGCAAAATCAAGCATTTTTGGATGCAATAATCACAAAAAACACTGCGAAATCTTATATGGAATGATCCTGTCCTGAGAATCTATCACCTAAAATCAAGTCTGCCCTGAAGATCTGCTGCAGGTCCACAGAGACCTGAAGCACCTGACCCACCTCCTTTGAAGGCTATCAGCCAGTCCCTGCAAGAGTGGAGGAGCCCCTGGGCAAAAGTTAAATTCCCTCCATTGGGAATGCCATCTTGATCAGAATGCCACTCCATGTATAGAGCAACCCACTAGGGGCATGTCTCTTTAACTACTGGATTATCCACCCAGCTCTCAGATGGCAGACTATGGGCCTATGACTAGGACACACAGGGTACCCAAGTCTGCAAATGTGGACATGTGGTTCTTGGTCACCTGGATAGTGTCAACCTGAGACCAGCAGTAGCTTGGTGGGGCAGAACAACATTAATAATGATAGAGCCTCAAACAAAATTAAGTCAAGAGGTTATCACAGTTGACTTATGCTATAGGCTACTATCTAGTGAAATTTTTAGAAAAACCACATAATAGGCAGTTGACAACATACAGTCATCCAGCATACAGTCTAGAAGCCCATTTTGAGCGATGTACTGTGTTCAGTGTAGTAGCATTAACCAGGGTTGTCAGGTTTCATGTCTCAAAATCAAAGACCAAAAACAAAAAGACCTGAAACTAGCCCAAAATTATGGGCATTAGGAAAGGGAGTCATGTTTCTTCTCTTTGCATGGGAAAATATGTCTTTCATGCATATTTATGATATATAGACATTATCTGCTCCATAAGTCCCTTTCCTCTTCCCAGTGTTTGCAATATATCTTATCTTCCATTGGAAACAGTTCAGTACATTAAAGACACACAGTATGCAGTTAACATTGCAATTTTGTACCAAATGTATTAGATTTAATCCAGATTATTTGGTATAAAGCAAAGGGTATTTTTAAACTAGTTCAATCTGGCAACCCTATCTTTAAAACAAACAAAAAACAATTCTTAGAGCCAACATGGGTAGCGCAAATCTTGCTCCTAAAGACCTCTATTGATCCTTATTGCAGTTCCCATTTTTGACCACTAGGTGCAATAATGTGTTTATGGAAGTGAGCTTGCTGTCCCATAATTGAGCAACATCTTGAATTGTGAGGAAATCAATGGAAAATCGACTTAAATATATCAAGTAACTTTTTTTTTTTCGTTGGACAGTCTAAAGAGGTATTTAGTATTTTTGAAGGTTATTTAAAATGTATGGATATTAATTATGCAGATTAATATTTATTGAAAGGCTGATATATATGGTTTGGTTTCTAGCCTAACTGCACCTATGGCAGGGCTGCCAATGCATGAGAACTGGGTTGTGGCATTTGACCTACTCCAAGGAACCAGCAGGAAGAAGCACTGTAGAATTTACCCATTGCCGTATTGATCAGAATGCTCCTCCATAGACAGAGCAACCCACTCGAGAATGTCTGATTGGATTACTTAGGGTTTTAGGATTTTAACCTTTCAACCAAAGCCAAACAAAAACAAAACAAAACAAAAAAACTCCCACTGTAATACAAATACAATACAATGAAATACAAGCAGGGTCATTCTGTTGACAGCCATAAGAATCCACCTAACTAGGCATTTATAAACAAACATCACTACTATCACTACATAGTGCTTATAGTATTTACTACATGTTTTATCTGTAAATTTGATACTTTTTTGCTCCATTTTGTTCTAAAGGTATGCAAACTTTTGCAAAGTGCAAGCAAAAACTTATCAGAAAAGTATATTTAAAGGTAACCTGTATGAATAATGCTTTAGCCTTTGAAGTCTTTCTTTGTTTAAATGTGAGTAAACAGTGGTGCAATTTATGTAAAATTGAACTACTGCCCATTTCTCTGGCAGGTCTGGCCAACAAACAACAGCCCTGAGAGCCTTCCTTTCTATTCAGTGGTGGGTAAAAACAAGATTTTTATTTCTAATTGAGACCACATGTGTGTGTAGGGGTGGGGGGTGGGGTGGGATGTTCTGCGGTTTGATACTGACAGTTATTCCTCCACACAATCCTTTATACCAAAGAAATGATGTGAGGACTTTCTCCTCAAACTTTTTTTTTTGCCATTCCACTGTACCCTATTATAGCTATGCAATAATTCTGAAGCTGTAATAAAAAGTAATAAGCCACAGAACTTCCCACTTTGTTCATCTGTTAGTCTTTAAAGAGCCTATTTAATTCTGATAAGGATTTTGAGAACTGACACCAAAAATGTTCCCTGACATTTAGAAAACCCCTAACATAGCTCTGTCCTGGAAAGGAAGGGAGATTGTACCAGTTGCATCTTTTTCTTCCCTTTTTCTACATAGTGCACATGCATACTGTGAAGGAAGGTGACTGGGGGCATGGTGGAAACTTGCCAGAACAGGGAGGTCTGGAAAAGGGGAGAGTAAATGAAGTCAGGCCTTTGACAATTTAACTCTGAAGTCAAGGGCAAAGCTGAGAAGCAGTGATGTCGAGTCTCACAGTTAATCTCTGATGTAGTAACCTCTCAGACGCACCTTGTCTGAGTGTTGCCCTGAGCTTTAAAACGAGCCGGTGACCCTCATGATCACTTCTGGCATTAATGCACTGGCTCTATTATGCAGATTTTCCTCGGAAATGTAACTTCAGCTTGCGCTTTGTAACATGCTGTTTCTCTATGTTAGTGGTTTTACTCTGTTCTGTAGGCAAAGTAATTTTATGATCAAGTCCTTAACGATATTAGTAATGATATTATGATTAGACCTTAAGACAGTTAAACTTTACATATATTACAACTAATCACTACATAGAGTAGAGTAGGAGATTGTACATCTTTTTCACATTATAGGGGAGTTTACAGTGCTGTTTCTGTATTGGACTCAGCAGTAAACAGACTCTTTTAATGATCAGATCAAGGTGTTCTGCCTGTAGCCATTAGGCATGCTCAGGTCAATTAGCATTAAACAATACTCAGTTAAACGTGAAGTTTGGAAAAGCTTAACACTTTTTATCGTTAATCATCTTCTCCTTATATGTTTATGATATCTTCAGGCAAACTGACACAACCGGTATATTTTAATGTAGTGTTAGGGAAACTGCCTCGCTTCACTCAGAAGCCAGCACTTTGTGGTATTACCCACCTTCTGCAAACTTTATTTCTTACTGTTGTTGTTGTTGCTTGTATTAGTGTAATTGGAATGAGTGAAAGCCAGATATTGTTTCAAAAGTCATTTGAATTCGCTTCCTTTCAATGGTTGACACCAAGCTCTATGCCAAAAAAACAGCTCACCCCGCCCCAGGAAAGCTGAGGACCCTGTCAGCAGATTTGGCCCAAATGGAAATCCTGCTTATCATAGTGGAATTTTATTATTTTGTCACTGTTTGATTTATAGTCACCTGGTGTCTTTCCTTTCCGTGCTCTGTCACGAGATAAAAAGGAGGGGTCAGCCTCCATTTGTGTTTGTCCAGTAATAATATGTCCGGTGATATCTTTTTCATTTTTCACAGGTCACATCTTAGGAGAAGGGAGGATGATTTTAAATGGAATAATATATATTTATCATTAGATCGTCCTATTATTCTTGGCTCTGTGAGAAAAATGTCACAGGTGCGCTCAGGGCTCATTCATTGCACCCACTCAGTGCTGACCATTCGTAGATAGACAGCTATCTGGTGGGTGTCCTACCCTAAATATTATTCATTTGTACCATTAGTCTGTCACGATTTAGACATTTAAACTAACCAGCCACAATCTGTTAAGTTGTTATGCTGGGTATTGTTGAGAGTTTTTGTGATGCAACGCAATTCTATTAGTTTGTGCCATCTCTCGCTCTCTCTTTCCTCCCTGCTTGTGTGAGGGAGTGTGTGCTTTTCTCTCCCTTGACATCCTAACCCATGTGATATTTGATAATGATGGCTTTATCAGCCTCTTTGGCTGCTGAGATCCAATTGCAGCACAATCGAGAAAAACAGGATGCACCACATAATGTAAAAGAAGCCACACAGCTTTATAGAAAAAGGTCTATATATAGAAAGTCATTCTTTGTGAGACAGAACAGACTTTTTGAAACCGCCCTAAAAATCCTAAAAATTGGTTCATTCAATTATCTGAATAATTAATGCTGTCTAAGAACTAAAATGCCATCCGGTTAGACATCAATTCTATGGTAGTAATTTCCTCCATACATTTGTATCATGAAGCAGACAGAGAGATGCAAGTGCAGGTTTTCTGGTTTTATTAGCAGACGAAAAACAAGGTTAGGCTATACTTGAGGCAGGAAAATGGTAAGGCGTTAGGTAAACAAGAATAATATAGACCAGAATAAATCAAACATGCAAGCAGGCTATGGTCAAAAGACTGAATCATCACAGACAATGCTGGAGCAAGACTTGTAGCAGCGAATTGATTACAAATAGGTGACTTTGAGCTTGGATAAGTGACTGGAGGTCTTGTGATGAGGTTGTGGGCTAAGGATCCTGGGAGTAATAGTCAGGAGCAGCAGGTACAGGTATGACCACTATTAACCCCTTGAACTCCTAGATGATATTATTTAGTTTAAAGTATATTATTCAGTACTACTATTATTATAAATACAGTGGCCACAATGAAACTAACTGTAGGTATGAGCCTAAGAATTGTACATCTGGACCTGCTGAGGGGTTTCTGAAAGTTTAAGTGGTTAAAGAAGTTTGTGATTAACAGACTCTTTATTGTATTATATGTGTAATTATTTAAATACAGACTTTAAATACAGCCTAGTCATTAAGTGAAATGCTTAATGTGCATGTTACCCATAAAAAATATAGAGAGCAACATACATTGCGAACCAATGTCTAAGAGCAATAGTGAAAATTCTTCTATTTTGCATTCTTTTCTAACTTATTGCGACAATCTTCATTACAAATTATATTATTGACAATAAATTGAGTGAAAAGTTTAATATTTGAAATATTGACATGAATTTCAGAGTTTCTTAGTATTTGGTTTGTCCCCTTTTTGTTTTAATGACAGTGTGCACTCGAGCTGACATAAACTCCACAAACAAAACCTTGGGATCCAAGGTTTCTGTCAGAGTGTTGTCAGAACACATGCTTTGATAGAAGAGATTAGCCGTGAGGAAAATCTGACCTTTTGTACACTTAAGTTAACATGCTCAATATCACACTTTTTGCTTACATTTAAATGTAGACCTAGAAATAGTGCAGAATCTTGAATGTTAAATATTCCAGATATTGAACATTTATTTCGTTGTTTGAAATATTTTCAGAAATCTAAAACACCTGTTTATTTCCAATTCTATATGGAAAAAAAAAATCCCAGATATTCAATGTGATCTCAAACTTTTGGACTTCACTGTATATAACATAAGATCTTGTCATTTTCTACACTGTTTCAATTTCTATAATGAAACATTGTAAATTTGTGGCAAGGACTACGTTTACTGTATCTTTATGAGTGATTCGCAGGGAACAAAGGAAGCATCTAATTTGACAGTGGTTTGGAGCCTTAAGCAACTGCTGAAATACATAGCATGTTGATGGAAGCCAGATTATATAGGTTTGTTTTTTTTTTGGCCCACGTGATAATTCAGTGACGTAAATGCAGTGATTGTTTCAGCCTCCGAGGATGATTGATCAATTCCTTTTCACAGTGAAAAAATATTTGCAAAAACACTGATGTTCTGCCATGCAGTTCATCCAAAATTTCTTCCGTGCTGTTAGTGAGAAAAGCAAAGAGATACAATACACTTCTTTAGAGCCAAATGCCTGTGGTTTTTCAATATCAATATGCAGCAGAGGTTTGGAGACTGTAGAGGCCATGGGAGAGGCCACCCAAAGTGTCTGGCAGTGACAGGGCAATGCATTAATGGAGTGCTGACCAGGAGCTGCTAAAACCTTTTTTGTGAGGTCTGGAAGAAGGCAGGATGACGATGTGCGCACTTCCTCTGCAGCGAGTGGCGAATGTGGCGAGCGTATGGCCGGGTGTCTCTGCACATTTGGCTTTCGACAGCAGCCGATTACACAATGTAGGCCTCAACTACTCTTTAAGAACATATTTGGCTGCTGTTGCCAGGTTGCCGGCAGCGTATCCCTCCGCTGTGGTTTCATGGGTGAAGATGTGCTTGTCAGGGTGGAATGTATGATTCACTTTAATAGTTTTAATTTACTGCTGTCGGGGCTGTCTCATCTGTTGCCAAACAGCCAGAAAACCCAGGTTCTTCTTGCACTGCTCTTAACTCTTAACTTTTATGCACACACACACACACACACACACACACACACACACACACACACACACACACACACACACACACACACACACACACACACTCACACACATGCACTAAGAAAAGCATTCACTGATTTCCTCTACTTGTGCATGGGGCCAACTGAATTGTTTGAGGGAAAAATAAATAACCAGGATAAGTTGAAGGGGGCCTGAAGTTTGCCTCTGGCAGTCAGTTGGACGCTTGGCCCGCTACACGAGTTGGGGTCATCTGAGGAGATAAAATTATAAAAAAAAGAAAAAGGAAAAAATCTGTAAATATTAGATTCACTTGTACTCTTCATAAAATAGAAAAGAAACACTATACATAGTTTCTGAAGTAAAATAAAAAATAATAATTAGAGCATCCATCAGAATTTAGTACACAGTATGAATTGATTTTTTTTTAGATGCGTCTATAGATAGCCATGTTGGATTCTTAGAAGAACAAGTCAATGTTTAAATTTTATTTTGGGGCATATAGCCTCTGCGTTTGACTTTAATAAGCCAAATGAGTGGTGGAGAAGTTTGGGTTTGGTCCAACTTCAACATTTGTGTTTCACATTTGCCCCTTTTCCTGTCACTGTGTTCACAACTAGAAGAAAATATAATTGTGTGCAAGATTAACACTATCCCAAGGAAAAGCTTGGTCCATGTAGATACTCTAAGGTTTTCACTTACTAAAAACAGTTTATACCGAAGACTCACCCTTGCTTCAGTGTATAATTATGCCTGGATACTATAAACTTGTACCTAAGAATGGCCGCTGTACTCATAAAGACTGTGATGCTCATAATGAACATCTTTTCAACATGCTTAGTACTGTTTGACTTTAGTATAGTATACAGTAGAAGAGTATATAAAGTCACACTATCTGTGGTCACCCAGAAGGGGATTGGTTCCCTTTTGATTCTGGTTCCTTTCAGTTAGTTTTCTTCCTCATGTCATTCCCTTGTAGTTTTTCCTTGCCACTGTTACAGATCTAAATCTTATTCTACATATGGATTTCTGTAAAGCTGCTTTGTTAAACCATGCTTATTGTTAAAAACGCTCAACAAATAAAATTGAATTGAATGAGTGTCCTTGGTGTTAGGTGTACAGTATAGAGGACCATGAGTCAGACTGTCTGTGAAAGAAAACACCGGGATGTTCCTCAATGTGCTTTATACAGTCCACGTTGAACATTACCCGTTCACTCTAACATTCAATTAAACTGTGTAAAGTTCCTCAACAGCTGTGGATAAAGTTTGAGCACCAAGCCAACAATAAGAGAATCGTCAAATGTGTGTAAATGTTTTGGTGGTCTTCAGAGATTGTTAGGCGGTACTTTTTTGATGAATCAGTGCATTACCAGCTAATTCATGTTTGTTTATTTCAGACTTGTTTAAGTCTCCATTGGGCTTAAGAATTTACAAATGTGTGCATGTATCCTTTACCTCCCTGATCTCACAAGCAATAGAGCAACAAGCAGACATTGTTTAGCTTGGACTGTGTGAAATTAATACTTGGGCGCACTATAATAGTTTTGGTATTTATTCCGGCACTTGGCTGTCTTTTCTGTTTAAATTGAGGACTATGTGTTCCTAGAAGCTGAGGTTGGAGTCATGCCCCTGGGCTGGGGAGGATGATCTATGTTGTTTCAAAGGATGCACACCTCAGAGGAAGACAAGTCCTGTGCATGCGCCCTGCTGCTTTGGTTCTTGGAATTGTGTGTCTGGGGAGGCCATGTTCCTCATTTGCCTTGGGTTGCACATTGCTGCCTTCCTGATTGGTTTCTTCAAATGTCTGGGGGAAAGAAAATCCAAAAGGAACAACAACAGTATGCGCATCTGTATGCTGATGGGGAGAAGTGGATTACCCATCAGAGGACACCTCAGTTCCATGATATTTTTTACTCTACTTACTCAATTCTTTCGTAATGAATGTTCTTTGCTGGTTATGAGTATGCATCATTAGATTCCCAATAATGAATAATAATATAAAAAGCCAGCCAAATGCAATTCCAATTCCTCAGCTTTTGGTGCAATGGCAAATGCTCAAACCATACTTGATGCTCATCATCATAAATTTATAACCTGAGTTATAGGGTTACAGTCAAAGGAATAAGTGAATGTTTTGAAAAATCTTACTACTTAAATACTATCTCTTGACGCAGTGAAAACCTCTTCTCTTGAGACACAGACACTATGCAGTACTCTGAGCGCTGGCGTACCCAGGCTCTGGTTGGCGTTGGGCCAGCTTGTGCAGCTGTGCTTACTCTCATTGTGAGGGAAGGCCACTCAGACCAGGCGGCAGGGTGTGGACAGTGTGGCCCATCAGCCCTGAGTTCTCTGAGCATCTCTCACATCCTTAAACCAGCTTCTCTTCAAAAACAACCGCCGCTGTGGAACTGCAGCTTAGCAAAAAAGATAATAATAAATGTTTTTCCCACTCTGAAAGACGAGCCTAATATTAGTTGATAGGGCTGCAAAATGATCACTGGGGTGCTCAACACCCTGTTTTCCTTACCTTTGTAGCAAGCATATGTGTGCTTTCAAGGCCAGATTCCCTCTCCGTGACCTAGTTCTCAGCTCAGGCGGTTCAGAGAGTCCAAGAGAAAGAAGGGGCCAGGAGGAGTGGTGGCGTGATGAACAGATCTGCTGTTTGCACATGGGCCCATGTGAGTGGAGAAGAGAGATTTGCGAGGGCAGGAAAAGTCCATGCTGACATCTGCATCGAGGGTCATGTGCTTGATGAAAAGGGTCAGCTGGGTTCTCCTTTGGCTAACTATGGAGAGTTTTTCACCTCAAATGACCCTGATAGATGTTTTACAAACCATACAGCGCATATCGCCTCTTGCATCTTCTCAGCCCTGTCTCCGGCCTCTGTCTAGACTGTTTTATTTCATCCCTCAGATGTTTTTCACAGAGCGAGAAATGTCATTCTGGGTCAGGCTGGCCTAAAAGTTTGTCTTTCTTAACCCACCAATCTGTTTTAACTGAGAAGTGTGAGAGAAGACATTTCATCCATTAGCATGGCAAACACAAAAACAAAACAAACTGAAAAAAGTTTACAATGAATGTGAGGGGATTACTGTGGTGTACTACAACTGCAAATATCAGCCCTCTCCATCACCCGGACACTTACAAACACCGCCAACTTCTACAGCTTGACGATAGGCAACTGCTGAGAGATGGAATTCAGCATAATGTCAAATGCCTTATTTGGAAGCATCAAGTCTCCAGGTCATGGGCAGGGAAAAAAGGAGAAAGAAAGGATGAAAGGAAGAAAATGTTTATTTGCGGTGGATAGATCCCCAGGAGGTAATGTGAGGTAGGGAGGCATTCCAGGAGAATGAGGCAGAGTAGGGTCAACAAAGGATCACGAAGGACATTATCCAAAAGTTTCACACCGCTGCTTGTAATGGAGACACGCTATTTTAGTTAGGCACGGAGCTGAAAAGTAGCGAACGCCTGCAAGAAGAAAGGAGAGGAAAATATTAATCAAAATGACAAATATCCAGCAGGAAGACAAATATTCAGCATGAATTATATGCAAGCAGTAAGGAACATTCAGAAGGCTGCATAACAGTCATATCGGATGATAAAGTAGTACATTTTTTTTGCTATATTTAGTCTGAATCCTTTTACAGGTGTTCCACAGAAAGTTGTTATGCAGAGTGTCTGCGAAACAGTCTAAAGGTGGTTGGGGTTATCACTGTTATTAAGACCTTTGTTTGCAGAGGTTGGGCAGAGTAGTTGAGTTTGAGAGCAAGAAAATATAAAGGTTAATTGGACATGCACATCAGAACGCAAGAGGCCAGGTTAAATAAAGGCTCAGTGGGAGCCTGCAACACTTTAAAATGGTTCAAGATTATGTTTGGAGAGTCTTAAACGTCTGAGAATGTTGTGGTTGGCAGTTTAATGAACACAACATCTTGGTCTACTTCAGGCAGATTGGAGGAAGTGCTGAAAACAAATTTGCAACAGAAGCATTCTCACTGTGCAGAGAGGCAGAAAGAACAAACAATTCAGCCTTGGTTTCTAAGAGTTGTGCAAAACTCATGTGCCACTAGAAGACCTGTGGCGACCGACATTTCTGATGCAATGATACGCATAGCCAATGGTCTGTATTAGGAAATTAAAAAGCTGTTTGTGTTTCATGTGTCATCAGAGCTTGAAACGAGGTTGTCATTAAAGGTTTTAACCTGGCAGTAGACACAGTTTGACAACGCTGCTTGGAATCCAGAGTAATTAAGGTTCATCGAGTCTGAAGGAACTGCGGGGATTCCACTCATTCTGATTGGTTGCTTTAATCATGTGGCACCTCCTACTCCCTTTGAAGTCTAAGTGAATGTGCTTAAATGGTCATTGTTGAAGACATAAGCAGACTTGATTACAACAAACAAATGCGAGGCAGAGCAGGGAACCTCCGCCTTTGAAAAGCAGTGTGGTTCTGGTTAGGCTGTGGTTGTGGCCTCTAGAAAGAAGAATACATGGGGCCAGCACTGCAGAGCACGCACACGTCATTTTAATGAGCCTTCCTTTGGGATGTAATAGACTTCCAAAATCGCTTCCTGCGACGTAGGTAGGCATGTTTGATTCTGCTCGCTCAGGCGTCCATGGTGTTCCCGTGACGGAGATGATCAAGACAGATTAGAGGGGCCTGAAAAATCAGAGCCAGCTGGCAGAGTGAGAGACCCCAAAAAGAGCCCCAACCAGAAATCTGATTTTACTGACCCTGTAGTTCTTTTCCAGTGTAAAGGTGGTAAGCATTTTCTCCATCATCATGGACTGAAGGGGATATTTTCCAAGGGAAAGTGTGCAGCTAAATGGACTTAATCACTTTTTTAAACACTTTTACTAGGATTAGAAAAAGATTCCGAGGATTCTGTAATATTATTCAATGTTTTCTAAAAAGTTTGTAACCTTTCTTATTATTTTACATGGGATGTTAACACTGCATAAATGTAGTCATACAGAATAGCTGTGGTTCCATGACAGTGTTACGTTACAATGGATATCTTTTTTTTTTCATTTCTTGTAATGATATTATAATATATATAATTTTTATAATGGCTCAACTCATTTACAGTAACTGTGTTGGTGGTACACTCATGTAATATAAGTTCTTTTTGTCTTGACCTTTCAATCCTGATAGCCTGCCAAAAGGAAATCAAGAAAATGTGTGTTAATATTTTGACTGAAAACATGCTCCTTTATTTCGTTCTATCCCATCAATTATCTTTCTCCACACGCATCAAAAACGTGTCCTTAAATAAACTTGGACACAGGCATGTGGCTCATCAGAGCGTAATTACACATGAACCCTTGCTACACTGCCGATCTGTCATTTCCCATTTCTCTCCCTGTGAGAGGCATAATGTGGAAATGTTGTAGGCCGGATTCTGAAGAAAGGGTGCCATGGATTTATCTCAAACCAAATACAACTGGTCATGCCCTTCTAGTTTGCGGGACATAATTCTTCTCATACAAATGTAGAGAGTCTTTCAAATGTAAAGGTTACAGCATATCACTTAAATAATGTCAATTTTACAGTACTTTATTGGCAAATATGTTGCCAGTAAACTACAGTAAAAATTACAAGTTGTAAAACAGCACTTATTATAAAGATTCATGTAATATCATTTGATAACTCACAACAGAATCTTATTGGTGAAAAATCTGTTTCTTTTGTACAATATGTTAAAGCACCAAAATCTAGTGAATGTATCAGATTTTCTCTTTTGCTATTCAGCAATCATTAAAAATAACCCTTAACACAGCACAATAGCATGAAAATGAAAAGAATACTACCTCTACTACTACTACTACTACTATGTACTACCAATACTGCTACTACTACTACTATTTTAACACTTGTTATCAGGTTAATATTCTCTTCCTGAGGCACCCAACCGGGCGCTAAAGTGCTAAACTATTACTACTACTACTACTACTAGTGCTACTACTACTTCTACTACTACTACTAGTACTATTACTACTACTGCTGCTGCTGCTACTACTACTATGTACTACTGCTACTAGTACTACTACTACTACTACTACTACTATTACTACTACTGCTGCTACTACTACTATGTACTACTGCTACTACTACAAGTACTACTAGTGCTGCTACTACTACTACTACTACTACTATTATGTACTACTACTAGTAGTAGTACTACTAGAACTGCTACTGCTACTACTACTACTGTGTACTACTACTACTACTACTACTACTACTAGTGCTATTATTACTATGTACTACTACTACTACTACTACTACTATGTACTACTAGTGCTACTACTACTACTACTACTACTAATAATAATAATAATAATAATAATAATAATATTAACAACAACAGCAACCATCATCATAATCATCATCATATCACTTAAATACTACTACTACTACTACTACTACTACTAATAATAATAATAATAATAATAATAATATTAACAAGAACAGAAACCATTATCATAATCATCGTCATAATAACAACGAATTAGGTTTAATCCCATACCCAATGTGACTGCAACTTCACATCAGACAAACAGAGAAAAACACCCAACCCCCCACCCACAGGTAATAAATCAACTTGCGGCAGCAAGTCATAAATAGACCAATTGCAGAGGAAAATCCACAGACCTGCCAACCCTGCTGATTACCTAAAATGTTCTCACCAGCAATATCAGTTTACAATTCACCTACATGGAGGATTTTTGGTTGTCCCATATCGCCTGGAGAGACAGATGAATTTGATTTAGAACAGGTGGCTAAAATGTGTCACAGACCACTTCCCGAAGTGGTTTGAGTGATCAGATTTAAATCTCATATGGGCCTTGAATGTATTGGCACTTTCATTTTATGTAGATAATCTCTATCTGGATATTTAAAGATGCATGAAACAATCAAGTGTAGGATACAATTTTGTTGGCATCTAACACAAATATTGCACTCAATAACTCAAACCATAAAATTAACGCTGTTTATGCCCTCCTATTTTGGAAATCACGCAAAACCCTCACGAAATAAAAATAGCAATCAGATGGGTTAATTACATTCCAGTGATAAGGTAAACTTTGTCAACAACAGTGATTCAGTAGTACATTTATTTAGATCAGTGGTCACCAACCATCTTCCTTGAGATCTACCTTCCTGCAGGTTTCATCTCCAACTAAAATCTAACAATCTAACAACCTGTTTTAGTTGATCAAGAACTTCTTAAGGCAGTGATTAGATAGTCAGATGAGCATGATTATTGTTGGAGCTAAAGTCTTCAGGAAGGTAGATCTCCAGGAACAGGGTTGGTAGATATACCCCATATATTTATACCTCCATATATTGAAAAGTAGCTCATGGTCCAGATCTGCAGGGAATTTTCCTGGGCCTCAATTCATCCTTCAGCACATTTTTGTAGCTATATTAAAATTATTTAGAAGCTGAAAGAAGACATTATTGAAGACTGTCCTATCATCAAGACCTACTCAAATGTATATACAGAACTGCAGAGTGAAAATATACACTTGCGCATGAGTATGCGGAAGAGGGCAAATACGTAGCTCTTTCCAATGAGTGTGTTACACCACCCTTTGACACAGCATGAGAAGGAGACTGAAAAAGATGTGGCTGGCACATGAGGAAGCACGTGTTAGCCTTTACGCTCAACCACAATTGTTGGTAGCTGTTGTGTGATATGGGAGCACTGGTTGGTGAATGAGAATTGGCAGGTGAAAAATATGTGGAAAAATTAGGGGGAATTTATGGCTTTTTGAATAAATGTAATGGCTTTTTGAATAAATTTAATGACTTTTTGTATAATTAGTATTTGTAGGAGTAGTTTTAATGGGGGCTATTTATTTTAATCTGAGTCTTTTCTCCGGTAAATATGTAAAGACAGAGATAAAGACAGAGATGTACTTTTCCCAAGTTTCAGTAGGTTCTGCTTTTTTTGACACTTTTTTCTCTGGAAGAGTATCAAATTATGTGCATGTCGTTGATGTACAATTATGGTCTATCCCAAGTAGAATGCAAGAAATGCAGGTATAATGTTTGTTTTTGTTTTTTAACTAATAATAATAATAATTTAATCAGCTGACCCAAGCAGTGTTTGTTCTGAAGTATTTGGCACCATGTCAAATAAATGTTGTCCCTGTTATGTTTCTATTTCAGGTTCTTGTTACACTATTACATTTCAGAAACTCCCCACCAACTGTGCTGGTCTCTCACTGTGCCATCAGATGCTTCAGATGATTTAGTTGTACCAGCCACAAACCACATAGAGGGAATACAGCTCTCCCTGAATGACCGACCTACATTGTCAGCAACACTTGTATGTCTGCACATTAACATGTACATGACCAGATTTTCATGGAGAAGCTATTACATTTGACAACCAAAAAATTGCTTGACTTGTACATAGAAGTATCAAGGTCAAAATTAGTTTCAAAGTGAAAGATAGCTCTCAAAAACAAATAGCTTTTAATATAAGTACATAAGGAATATAGCAAAGTTTTATTTTTATTCTTCTTATACCACCATTTATTAATGCTAACTTTTTTGTACTTGGGTGCACGGTGGCTTAGTGGTTAACACGTTCACCCGACACCTTCAGGGTTGGGGGTTAGATTCCTGCCCTGTGTGCTGCGTTTACATGTTCTCCCCATGCTGCGGGGATTTTCTCTGGGTACTCCGGTTTCCTCCCCCAGTGCAAGGACATGCGTGGTAGGCTTAATGGCATGCCTAAATTGTCCGTAGTGTGTGAATGCATATGTGATGATCAGGTCACCCCACAGAATTTTAGCTGGATTCAAGTCTGGGCTCTGGCTAGGCGTTCAAAAACATTGATCTTCTTTTGGTTAAGCCATTCCTTTGTTGAATTGGATGTATGCTTTGGGTTATTGTCTTGCTGAAAGGTGATGTTCCTTTTCATCTTCAGCTTACTAGCAGACACCTGAAGGTTTTTCACTAAAACCAACTGGTATTTGTAGCTATTCATGAATCTCTCTACCTTGATAAAGCAGCCCTAAAACATGATGCTGTCACCACCATGCTGCACCCTGGGTATGGTGTTCTTTTGGTGTGTGTTTTTTTTGCACCAAGCATACCTTTAGGGATTATGGAATTATTATACATTTTGGAATTGGTCTCATCAGACCATAATACATTTTGCCACATGGATTGAGGTAATTTAGTTGGGTTTGGATGTTTTTGTTAACAAGGGCTTCTATCTAGCCACCCTACCCCAAAGCCCAGACATGTGAAGAATACGAGAGATTGTCGTCACATGCGGAGAGTAATCAGTACTTTCCAGATATTCCTGCAGCTCCTTTAATGTTGCCGTAGGTCTTTTGGCAGCCTCCCTGGTAAGTTTTTTTCTTGTCCTTTTGTACATTTTGGAGGAACGTCCTGTTCTTGGTGATGTCACTGTGGTGCTCAATTTTCTCCACTTTGTTTTGATGCTGACCTTCACAGTGTTCCATAGTACATATAATGTTTTGGATTATTGCTCCTGATTGATTATTTTTGACAGTGAGACCCTGCACAGGCTTTGTCAGCTCTTTGTGGGCCATGGCTTCAGCAGTCAGATGAAATCCAGAATATGTGAAGAAACCCCTACAGAAACAGCTGGTCTTTATTTGGGGTTAATCAGAATAATTTCATTGATGACAGCTGTATGATAATTTCTTTTGAATATGAGATTGAATGTGTTTAATTCATTCTGAACACAGCCACATCACCGATTATAACGAGTGTGCACACTTATGCAACAAGGTAACTTTTTTCTTTTTCCTATTTTTCCCTAAAATGTTTGATTGTTTTTCACTTTTTTTTTAAACATTGTAATTTCACATTTACGTTTTTTCATCAGAAAAACTTGCCATTTTTATTGGGGTGTGTAGACTTTTTATATCCACTGTAAGTTACTATAGAAATGATAATGTATTAAAATGTACATAAAATATAAACCTTGCAGCTGTATTTTTCCTGTATGTTATTTATCAGCACACATTTATGACCAGATACTACATGGATATCTGAACAGATATCTACACACATCAAAGGAGAGCTTTGTATATCCATGTAGCCTAGAAATGAAGTGCATAATTTTTACTTCTATTCTCAGTTTATTCGATCATTTGTGATGAAGCTCTTAAACCTATTCATAGTTCAGCATTTCAGCCAAGTTGGCATAAAGTACAGTTCTGAAGTGAGCTGAAGTGAGCTGAAGGGCAGTTACTGAATAACCTGACATTTTAACTTGATTTTCACCTCAGACAAAACATCCTGGCCCTCATATGTTAAGTCAGTACATCATTTTCAGTATTTTCCCATAACACAGTGCTATACCCACTACAGGCTGTTTACAACAGCAAACAACTGGCATGTGAGCAGAGGACCTATTAAATGAAACATGTTGTGCAAATTATGAATAGTGTTTTTTTCGTGTTTTTGAAATGAGTACCATGCTAATGTTTTAATTGGCACATGGGCACTGGCAGAGGTCACTGTTTGTGAGTCAGTGGTTTTGTTTTTCCTTTTTCAATCACACTATGTTTCTGTGTCTCTCTGCCTTTCTCTCACGCACACATTCTCTGCTGTTGTCTACAAATGGCAGAGGGAGTGAGACGATGTGACTACGGCATGACTACAACTATGGCATATGGTTTGCCTTGGTTAGATTCCTTTTCTAGGTTTCACTCAGTGACCATCATACGTTGTTTGTCTCCGTTTTGGATGAGGAAACAATGAAATGCAGAGGAAGTTTGGTGAGACACTCACTGTGTGATTATGTCTGTGGCTCATCAGCGACACTTGTGCCTATTTAAAATATTTTACACACTGCCTGTAGACATAACCAGACAGACAGGAAAAGAGGAAAATCAGATGCATCTGAATAACACACCAGGGACACACCCTGAATATATATTTGTCCAGAATGCTTTAATTGACCTCGTTCTTCTGTCTGAAGTCAATTTTTTAACATTAAAAATGTACATTTCTAGATATGGCGCATTACAACGTAAAGACACTTTGGACTACCGTTATAATGATAATGTGTTAGAAATATGTTATTTTTGGAATTCAGCTGTCTACAAACACACAGTTCTTAAAAAGGCTATTCTATTTCAGGCTGGGTGGGTGCCACACAATGCAGACAAAAACAAATGTGGTCCCCATTTGACCATATATTCCCAGGCACGACTTATGTACAGGCTTAACAGGAATTAGGACAGATTTTGGTTTTGTTTTGTTTTGTTACAAATTACAGCATGAAATAAATTCATTGAGATGAAGAAGTCATGACTATGATATGTCTATATCATGTGGTGCCATATTGAATATCATGCATTTAATCAATAAATCTCCAGACAGGATGCTTCACGCTGCACTGTATTTTTCTTTTTTAAAATAAACACTGCAGCCAGTACTGAAATTTGCCACATATTGTGCATTGTATAGAACATGGAGGTCCAGATTGTTTTAATTAACCATCCTTGGAGGCTGTTTCTGGTTAAGTCTTGGCAAAGCCAAGGTGATTCCTTCCTTATTAGAAAGCACTAGGGAGACCGAATGCAAAACACTGGTTATCAAAGAATAATAGGCTCACTTGAAAAGGTCTCCTACTCTCCTCCCTTTTCCCAAGGAGTTTCTTTCCATGTAGCCTATATGCATGCATGCATGCCAAAATATATGAAAGCATATGAAATGGATGAGAGCCTTCTGCAGTGTTAGGTCAAGGCTGTCATCACTGTTTACCTCATGTAGGTTACATGGTTGCATAGTTACCAAATACAGAGCTGTAGGGGTTTTCCGCTAAAAACCCAGCATTCTCTGTCTGTAGGATATTGAGTGCCCGCTTAAGGTTCGCTAATCATCCCGCTGACTTCCCTGACGTGGCAGTGTTTTAACCTTACTGCCTCTCCTGTGTAAGGTAAGCCTTCAAGATGGTGCCTGTCAGCTTGTTTTTCTCGCCGCCGCGTGATTCAATCAGGATGTGCTGGTGGCTTGCGTGCAGCCAGAGAGACACCCTGCAGATCAACAGTGAAACAGAGGAACAGGATGGTGGCCCGTGCCAACACTGGACCTTCGCCTGCCCAACCACGCTAACAGACGCCCAGTCAGGAGGGTCAGGAGCAGAGTTCATGCTCACACACGAGAGGAAACCAAGCCAGAGGATGCAGCTATTATAAGGGAGGGATATTTATACAAGTAGCAAACTGAAGAAAAGAGGCACATGATTTGCGGAGGCAAGATCCTAATCATAATAATCAGTTTTATTATTGCTTGTTATTCTAATCATTTTCGCATTCACATATTCGTTGTATTGTTTTCTAGGTTTCTTATAAACTATATTTATATATACAATTACTACATAATATGCAGGACATTATAAAAAATTCCCATGTCTACAGGTCTACAGTGCCAAAGAGCACTAACTTCTCACAGAGTGAAAGTAAGAAAACTTTGTAAAAACCTGATATCTTACCAAGTGAAAATATCTTGAATATAGTTAAATTTATCTACTGCTATTATGTCCTATTAAAAGATTAACATATACCAAATATAAAGATTAATAAACTTATTTTGTGACATTTTTACTCATTTTAAGCTTTACAGTTTCTTTTTCTACAGAGAACTGCGCTCATTTTAAGCATTTCTTTCTAGAATGAAGCAACATTATCTGCCAGTAGAATAAGGAAATGAGTAAATATGTCTCTAAATAAATTTAATAATCTTATATTTGGCTTAAGGGTCATCCTGGTCTAACTGATCAACTACCAAATATTCAGAATAGGGTGAACCCAGAGACATAACACTGGGATA
This sequence comes from Ictalurus punctatus, assembly GCF_001660625.3. Lineage (NCBI taxonomy): Eukaryota > Metazoa > Chordata > Actinopteri > Siluriformes > Ictaluridae > Ictalurus > Ictalurus punctatus. The sequence goes on from NC_030442.2 coordinate 9,818,467, forward strand.
ACCTCGGATTTGGGAGGTCATGCAAAGTTAGAAGACAATTTGTTTTAAAGCTGGCACTTGTTTCTTGATTACAACGTAGGTACAAATAGGTACAAGATTGTAGTTGTAGCACATATTTGCCATGTATGCCCTTTTCTGATTAAAGCCTTCTTCCTGTAGGTGGATGCAGCAAATACACTGAGAAGCATTTGCATGCAAACAGTGGGAAACCCATTCACTATAATTAAAATGGCATTTTTTGTCCACATCCTCTGTTCTGCACTTGCACATGCAACAATGAGGCAAATTTCAGGACATGTGAACTAAAACAGTCCTCTCACTCACTAGCACTTCCCTGTGAACCCTGTTCTGTCAGACCTCAGTAGACCCGAGCCAAAATGTCTCGTCGGGTTGTAATTGTAGTGCTGGAAGCCTCAGATTGCAATGTAAGAATGCCAGCCCACAAGCTTGCAGAGGAGACAAAGGTCTTGGCTTTACTGACCCTTCTAGGAACTGAGTTTGGCATACACATACACTGACAGTGTTGAGAACAATGTGGAGAGCCATGTAGGGATTTCATGGTCAGGTTTTAAAAGGTCAACAGTCCAGTGAGGGGCGACAAATGTAATTTTTGTTTACTTAAGTAAAAAGGCCATGAAAAGTCCACTCTGCTTTTCACAGTAGGTGACAGCGAAGAAATCTTGCATATGTGCTTGTTAGATACTTTTTAGGATCTTGCTTAACATTCACTTTGAACTGAATTCAATAGCATTTCTTAAAAGTGGACTTGAAATAAGTATTGATACAAATTTAACAGAATTTCAGAAATATTTCCGAATAAATAAGTTACTGAAATATCCTTTGAGGTAGCTAACTTTGTATAAAATGCAGCTTTCCATTAGCTCACTCCCTCTTCCACTTATCTATTTTGAAATTGAATCACCACAGGAAAATACCATTAGTTTTGCGACTGAGGTTTTCATTCAGTTCTTGGAGCTCAGAATACATCTGAGGTTAAATCGGGTTCCACAGAGAAGCACAGGCCCAACAGCTGGATTTCTTAATACGGTTATGGTAAACAGTGACCTGGCATTCATGGGAAAAACTTTGGACCTCTTGTGCTTTACAGTTTTATTTAGTCTGAAGAGAAGCCGATAGCCATGCTGTGGAGTGCAGCTGTCCTGTTGTTTTCGGTGCTGTGTTACACTGGTTACTCTCCTAAAAACAGACACTGAAGAAATTGCATTAAGAACCTACAACAAAAAAGCACAGAGGGTGGATACAATAAGCTTTGCTACGAACTGAAGCCATGTAGGCATTATTAGGAATATGTAACAGTATTAGAATTGAGCCAATTGATGATGGTTTCAGAAATACCCAGATTCAAATCAGGTGATGGACATTAAGTTGCCTGTGCTAAGATGCTAGACTAATCTTGGTTGCTGTAGCATTGAGGTGCACAAACGTGCAGAAAATTGTATTAACTGAAGGTAATATGAGCCCTGCTTCTTCTCACTTCACTGGTAATCATTTGTACCACCCTGCTTGCAGTGATTGGCTGCTGGCCACAATGTTAGAAAGAGAGAGTCAAATGAAGGTGAGAATCAGAACTGCAGTGCACATGCATGCCAAAACCTTGCAACAAAGTCACCAAGTGACCATATGACCTAGTATTTGATGTAAATAATGTTGTTTTACAGCCATTTTTCATTTTATTTTACTCACCTTTGTACAAATGTGTGACCTCTTGCATACCTTATGGAGTTATCCATTTAACAGCCTGTGACTATGTTCAGAGCTACAGGTACCTTGTACTCCAAAGATAGACTAGAAAACTAGACTCAACATATCCTACTATATGGGTTCAGCAATGGTGTGTGTAATTTTCATAATTAGTCCATTCGGAACCCTGTGGGTACTACCTTACACTCTTTTCTTTCAGCAAATTTTTCAAATCATCTGCCGTCTGGTGACGTCCGGGCCTATGGCTATGTGTCTTGCCAGGGAGACTGCAGTGGGGGTCTTCCCTCAGCATCTCAGCTAAGCCTCTTCCACACATCAAGTAACAATACTTACACATCCCCACAATCTGAAGTCTGTCAGGTCTGTGACTACATATTGCTAGTGTGTTTGAGTGTCTTTTCCCCACCATAATACAAATGAATACAAATCATGCCTTACTACATGATTTGTATTCATGTACTCAGTGTCTGAGTCCCCCAGAAGCTAAAGATGAATACCAACTGTCATCAGTCCTCATCCTCCTTGACCTTTTAGCAGCAATTGACACAGTCAACCACAAGACTCTCTTGTCCACCCTCATCAGTCTTGGAATTTGTGGTGCAGCATGGCATGGTTTGCTTCCTAACTGGAAGGTCACTCATACCAGGTGATATGGAGGGGATCTACATCTGCTCCTCGCAGACTCTCCACTAGTGTCCCATAAGTCTCAGTACTTGGTCCTCTTCTGTTCTCCCTCTGTACTCAATCTCTTGGTGAGTTTATATCCTCAGGTCAATTTCTCCTCTACAATATCAGAAGGATTTATCGATATCTATCCATACAGGCCACTCAGTTGCTGGTTCAGTCTTTTGTCATTTTGAGACTGGACTACTGCAACTCACTTCTGGCAGGTCTTCCTCTGATTGATTCAACCTCTGCACCTGATCCAGAATGCAGCTGCTCGACTTGTTTTCAACAACCCCATTGCTGTGCTCCCTCTAATGGCTTCCACCATCTCTCAGGATACAGGGAAAGCATGCATCAAGACTCTGTTCCAGCACCAAGGTGGTGGAATGAACTTCCCCTAGATGTCTGAACAACTGAGTCACTGGAAGTCTTCAAATGATATCTAAAGACCTACCTAAAGTACTTAAATTAGAACTTTTCATTTACATAAATGTGTTGTCTGTGTGTTTTAAGACGGATGGCATTCTTAGTCCGTGAACCAGTGAACCAGTATTGGGAGGTATTTATTGATAGAGACTTCAAAGCACTTCGACAAGTCGCTCTTGATAAGGCATCTGCCAAATTCCATAAATGTAAATGTAAACTTTGTGTGCTCTGCTTCAGCATTCACTATCTTAAGGAAGCAGTGTCTGGCTTGGACATCCTCTGAGCCGACAGCCTGGCAATCCCAATGCTGACACAGCTGACAGATTTAAACTCTAATTTAGGGTGGAATCTGATCCATGTGCCTTAACCTAAACAACCTAGTTGCAAATATCCATGTTCTATGATGACTGATAAGCAGAGTAAAACAAGAAAAAAGCTATCTGAGTCTAGACATATGCACTACCTGGTGTTACACATAACTCATCTGAAATCATGGATTATAAAATTGAAGCTGGAGGCTTGCACTCTTCAACAGAGTCCTCCTAAAAGCTGAGATCTTTTGCTGCTTCTGGGAGGTTTTTCCAGTTTTACACTGAATCAATGGTTGAACACTGATTTTCAACTCCAGCTTCATCAGAGTCCAGAACAATTCTCTACCAGGTTGCTTGCATGGTTAGCAGGCTCTGACAGGTGCCCAAGCACCAATTGCTGATGCACTGATGGCATTTGAACGTTTGTCATATAAGTAACATATGGCACTGTACATATAGGCAGTTTGTTAGCAAATTTGCTGCTTTCATCAAAACAATTGCTCTAACCTGCAGCTCTCAAACTCTTGATCCTTGATCAGCTCTTGTGGAAAAGCTAATCAAAGCCTCATTCCTAGCAGTGGGACACCTAGTAGAGAGTGATAGTCTCAGGTCCATACCAGGTGCATGGGCACAACCAAACCCCCCACCACCACCCCTTTATTATTATGGGGTAGCTTCTAAACAGCACCCCCAACCACAAAAGGTTCTATTCTGCTGAACTCATGCACTATCCACTGATGGAGACCCAGGCACAAAAAGACACTGCACCAAAACTGCCCGCATCAGTTGGAGTCCAATGCCATCTCCACGGCTTCCAAGTGTCCCTAGGCTGTCCATATGGGGCCATCCTCAGCAACAGTCACTGGCCTCCAAGTGATGAGAACTTTAGAACCCGGGAACCAGGCCAGCATGGAGACCAAAATGGTTCAGGCCCACTGCTATCACAGAAGCAACAACACGTGTAGAGTGTTGGTATCATGCAAAGTCTTTGCAGGCGTTGGCATCATCTGGAATCATGTAGAGGCTGGTTGGGCATCCCGTGATGGGATCCCGAAGTACGAACAATAGACAAATGGAGAAGGATTAGTGTGGCAGCTGTTCACTGAATTTCACTCAGACATAACCATTTGTTATTGTTTTATCAGAGATGCGTTATGTGATTAACAGTAAATGTGTTTTAAATCTAGATTTAAACTGAGAGAGTGTGTCTGAACCCCAAACATTGTCAGGAAGGCTATTCCAGATTTTAGGAGCTAAATGTGAAAAAGATCTACCTTCTTTGGTAGACTTTGATATCCTTTGTATTATAAAAAGTCCAGAGTTTTGTGACCTTAAAGAGCGTGAAGAATTGTAACATGATAGAAGATTGGTTAAATATGAAGGAGCTTGGCCGTTTAGGGCTTTGAGTTGAGTAGCAGTATTTTTAATCGATATGGAACTTAACAGGTAACCAGTGTAGAGATGATAAAATTGGGGCAATGTGTTCATATTTTCATGATCTGGTAAGAACTTTAGCAATTGCATTTTGGACTAACTGTAGCTTATTTATTGAGGATGCAGGACAACCACCCAGCAATGCATTACAATAATCTAGTCTTGAGGTCATGAATGCATGAGCAAGAATTTCTGCATAAGAAACAATAAGATGTTACATAGCGTAGCAATATTTCTAAGGTGGATGAAGGCTGTTTTTGTTACCCGGGAAATATGATTTTCAAATGACAGGTTGCTGGTTAATATAACACCCAGGTCTTTAACTGTAGGGGAGAAAGTAAACATAGATCCTGCTAAATAAAGAGTGTATTCTAATAGATTTTGTGTACAGATTTTGGTCCAAATGGCAATATCCCTGTTTTATCAGAATTTGGTAAAAAAAAAAAAAAAAAAAACTATCTGTCATCCAGTCTTTAATGTCTTTAACACATTCTGTTAAGGTGGAAAATTTTGAAATTTCATCTGGTCTTGTAGAAATATATAGTTGAATATCATCAGCATAACAGTGGAAATTAATCCTGTGTTATCTAATAATATTTCCAAGGGGCAGCATGTATAAAGGAAACAGCAGGGGACCTAACACCGATCCTTGCGACACACCATACTTTACTGCCATTATGTAGAAAGTTTATCATTTCAACAAATAAATTGGTAGCGATCAGACTACCTGTCTAAACCATTTTAATGCCTGTCCCTAAATACCAATGTAGTTTTGTAATTTATCTAAGAGTATGTCATGATATATGGTGTCTAGCCCAGCACTAAGATCAAGTACAACAAGCAGTGAAATGCTAGAGGTAAGTCATTTGTAATTTTGACAAGTGCAGTCTCTGTGCTGTGATGGGGCCTGAAACCTGAAATTCTTCATAGATACCATTATTCAGCAAAAAGGAGCATAATTAAGCATACACAACTTTTTCTAATATTTTAGACAAAAATGGAAGGTCTAATATCTATAATTTTCTAGTTTAGTAGGATATAGTTTATATAGTTTCTTAATGAGAGGCTTAATAACTGCCCGCTTGAATGTTCTTGGGAAGTGACCTAGGGATAATGAGGAGTTAATAATACTGACAAGAGGCTCTTCTATTACAGGAAGCAACACTTTCATTAAATTAGTGGGTATGGGATCTAGAATACATGTGGTTGATTTTGATGTGTTGATAAGTTTTGTAAACTCTTCCTGTCCAATAACAGTAAAGGACTGCAATTATACTTGGGAGACGATATTGGAGGCTAAAACCTGTGATGCTGCTGTTAGTTGTACATTTCCAATTATATTTTTGATGCTTTCAATTTTCTCAGTGAAGAAATGAAGCCATTACTACTCAACTGTGTTGGAATATTCAGATTGGGCGACGACTTATTATTTGTTAATCTAGATATTGTATTGAATAAAAACCTAGGATTGTTTTAGTTACTTTCTTACTTACTTTTAGTTTACGTAGATACTCTGCCCTAGCAGCTTTTAGAGCCTGTCTATAGCTAGACATATTGTTCTTCCACGCAATTTGAAAAAGCTTTAGATTAGTCTTTTTCCTTTTACACTCAAGATTACGAGTTGCTCTCTTCAGAGCACGAGTATGATTGTTGTGCCACGGTGCAGGATGTTTCTGTCTAACCTCTTATGATTTGAGTAGCGAAGTGAGAGAAATGGCCACAGAGTTGAAACCTCATGTGAAACTCTAGTAGAAGTTTGCAAAGCCTAGGGTACTCTGCAGTTCCTTTACTTTTCATAGTTGAAGCCATGAGCTCGCTGCTTCTCCCCTTGTTTCGCCCATCTTAATACCTTCGGTTTCCAGAATGTATCTAAAGATTTTTTTGAGGGCTTGTGAAACTTAAAAAAATGTAAATTGTTTGACAGGAACTCGGTATGACTTGCCACAAATGATTCATATGTTGTTGCTCTTTATTTATCATTACAGACAATCACAATAAAAATTAAGGGTTTTTCTTTTTTAAAAAAGAGGAAAACAAATTGCTTTATTCTTAAAGGCTTTGAAGACATTCTTAATGGCTTTGACATCACCCAATGTTCATAGTGCCCTAAAGTGACATGTGTGATGAAAATTGTAGGTGCTACAAAATTCTAACTTAGAGAAAATGTGTGTGTTTTATACCTTCTCAAGTGATTATGGGACCAGTGGTAGTGGATGCCTGATCTTGATCGTAACTGCATGCAGCCCTCTGTAATCAATATATGGTACTGTCCTTTGTTCCACAAAGAAGCCCACAATTGCAGGGGAAATGGAGGGATGGATGGACCCAAAAGCCACTGACTCCTTTATATATCAATACCAAAGATCAATTGCACAGACCCACAGGCCATGTTTGTACAGTTCAGAAGCTTTGGTAAAGTAAGGTGTAGATTTAAAAAAAAAAAAAAAAAAAAGCCAGAATCAGAACTTTCTAATCAGTATCAGGGCTGTCTTTAGTTCTGGCTCAGGCCTGCCACTCTAAACAGCAAGAATGTGAAAACTTAATACATAATGTGCTACAGAATTTCCTCCCTGCCTTAGTGACAAGAGTTGTTCCCCAGGATCCCTCCCTGACACAGGATTAAAAACATCCTGAAAGGTCTCCTAAAAGTGTTGGAATGTTTGCTGGAGTGTGTGTGTGTGTGTGTGTGTGTGTGTGTGTGTGTGTGTGTGTGTGTGTGTGTGTGTGTGTGTGTGTTGGAATGTTTGTTTGACTGTGGTAAATTGTGGTGGCCCAGTGAGTAATGACATAACTAATGTTATTTTGTTTATATCTCAGGAGTATACTGTGGGGAAACTAGCAAGCAGGAGATAGCACTACATAAGAAAACCCTTATATTTCATTTAAGAACTATCATAAGTTTTGGGTAGAGCAAGACAACCTCCCACACTTAAACAGTATTGTGTTTTTTTTTGTTTGTTTCTTTGTTTTTGTTTTTTTTTACATTTAGTTCAATTTGTTTCAGTAATGACAGTTGGCTTGTGCTTCAAAACAATAGCAGGAAGTCTTGGTTTCTGGTAGATTCTCTAGAATTGAGTCATGACCCCAGATGTTGATCATAGTTCTTTCAGGAGTTTTGAGCTGCGCTCCACACACTTAAGGTTTTATTACTGCACGATTGTTTTGAGATCCCTGCACATGTGTGAATGCTTGTTTTCACTGTCATGTAAGTGGTAATTACTAACATCCAGTGAGTTAGTAATCATCATCCATCACATGTTGCCTGCCCCCCCACCCTTTTTTTTTTTTTTTAACAAAGAATGATCTGTATTAGCTTCAGGAAAATGACAACCATTTCTAGCTAAAATGATTCAAGGTGAATTGAAGTGAATCAACTAAGAAAATCTTTCATATGAATTGGGATTAACCTAGACCTACAACCTTTACTCTTCTAACTATAAACTGAAATGAATCACTCTTTTCTTTCTATTCTTTCTATAATAGTTTTCCTCACACTGTTTTTTCCCTGCCACTTCATTTACTTGACCCTGTCATGGAGGTATAAGACAGAATTATTGCTGTCTACCCCAAATAACTGTCTTTCAGGGATGCCTGTCACTATATTCTCTTACCTTATCGAAGGCCCCATGAAACCAAACCTGATTCATATGCCATATTTTCTTCACAAACTGGAGCCAGGGCCACAAACAATCAGCTCAAGCCAAGACAGAGGTTGGAGCATCATGTTGTTTTCCATTCACATTCACATCACATTTTTGGGATGGACACTTCCAGTTCTTGTGATTCAATCTAGAGGTGAAGAGGTTTTACTCAATCTTTGGAAAACAACCAGTTACATCTATGTAGTTTTGCACTATTTTGATGCGGCAATTGTCATGAAGTTGTGCGACTATTGCAATATATATAAATTACAGCGCAGTGAAATTCTTTTCTCAGCTTGTTAGGAAGCTGCAGTCAGGGCACAGGGTCAGCCATGATACAGCACCCATGGAACAGAGAGGATTAAGAGCCTTGTTCAAGGACCCAACAGTGGCAGCTTGACAGTGCTGGGGCTTGAACCTTGACCTAACCCAGAGCCTTAACCATCGAGCCACCACCACCCCATGCATATATGCATAATTACATACATTTTATAGGTGCTGTCATGACTTTAATCAACTTATCTTGCTAATCAACACTTAATCAACCAGTGTGGTTGTTTTGGCCATTCAGCCTCAGGCCTGTGGAGTTCTAATGTTATAGTCGCCAAGAATATTAATGTTAGCACTGAGACGTAGCAACATAGGCAGTGCTGTAAGATTTATCTTCCATCTATAGAGTGCTAATAAGGTAAAGGAAAGTAGTGAGCTGGCAAAAAATCAGCGGGACGTCCATTTAAGGCAGTAGTAACTAAATGGAAAGCAGTTTCCCCTGCTGTGGAGATGTGGAGGGACCCAGGGGGGAACACTTTCAACACAGTGATGTCATCTATCAAGCATCCAGACAACAGACCTCAAACTGCATCCCCTACTATCGCTTTCTACCCCACCATCTCCCTGACCTCATCCAATGGTGTTTTTATGGAAAGACAGAAAATAGCCCAACTAGGTCAGGCCACAGGACTTGTTATTGCCAATGAGCCTACAGTGAGGCCAGGGAAAATCATTCTGTTTACACTATTTCACTCCTTTTCCCCCTCTCTCTGTGTGGTCAGAGACTTCATCTACACCCCCAATTCCAAAAAAGTTGGGACGCTGTGTAAAATGTCAATAAATTTAAATAAAAACAGAATGCAATGATTTGCAAATCTCATAAACCCATATGCTATTCACAATAGAACATAGAAAATATATCAAATGTTTAAACTGAGTAAATGTACCATTTTAAGAGAGAAATAAGGTAATTTTGAATTTGATGGCCACAACATGTCTCAAAAAAGTTGGGCTGTAGCAACAAAAGGCTGGAAAAGTAAGTGTCACTAAAGAGAAACAGCTGGAGGAAAATTTTGAAACTAATTAGGTTAATTGACAACAGGTCAGTAACATGATTGGGTATAAAAAAGGTATCTTAGAGAGGCAGAATCTCTCAGAAATAAAGATAGGATGGAATCTGGATGGAAGCATATGATGCTCTAAAAACATTCAGCATTGATGGTGCCTTTCCAGATGTGCAAGCTGTCCCTTCCATAGGCACTAATGCACGCCCATACCATCAGAGATGCAGGCTTTTGTACTGAGTGTTGATAAAAAGCCGGTTGGTCCCTCTCCTCTTTAGTCCTCTTAAGTTTAGTGGACGCGGGGTCCATGTTTTCCAAAAAGGATTTCAAATTTCGATTTGTCTAACCACAGAACAGTTTTCCACATTGCCTCAGTCCATTTTAAATAAGCTTTGGCCAAGAGAAGACAGCTGTGTTTCTGGATCATTTACATATATGGCTTCTTCTTTGCATGATAGAGCTTTAACCAGCATTTGTGGATGGCATGGTGAACTGTGTTCACAGACAATAACTTCTGGAGGTGTTTCTGAGTCCATGCAGTGATTTCCATTACAGAATCATGCCTGTTTTTAATGCAGTGCCGCCTGAGGGCCCGAAGATCACAGACATACAATATCGATTTTCACCCTTGTCCCTTGCGCACAGATATTTATCCAGATTCTCAGAATCTTTTAATGATATTATGTACTGAGGATGATGAGATTTTCATAGTCTAGGAATTTTACATTGAGGAACATTTTTCTGAAACTGTTCCACAAATTGAAGGCAAAGTTTTACACAGCGTCTACAGAGGTCTAACCTCTTCCCATCTTTATTTCCGAAAGACTCTTTTTATACCCATGTTACTGACCTGTTGCCAATTAACCTCCAGCTGTTTTTAGTAACACTTTCTTTTCCAGACTTTTGTTGCCCCTGTCCCAACTTGTTTGAGACATGTTGCCGACATCAAATGCAAAATTACCTTATTTTATTTCTTAACATTTACTCAGTTTAAACATTTGATATGTTTTCTATGTTCTATTGTGAATAACATTTGGGTTTATGAGATTTGCAAATCATTGCATTCTGTTTATATTTACATTCATGTACATTTTACACAGCGTAATATTTACTTAATATGTAAAACCTTAATTTCCTGTTCATACACGATCATGAGAGAGAGTACAAAATGGGAAATTGTGCATGGGATAAACTAGTTTCAGCCAAGCAGTCACATGTTTCAGTGTGTTAAAATAAATGTGTACACAAAATGACATTTTACTGGGTTTAAAGGGGCCAGTATTTTTTCCCTCTTCTGTCACACCATTTGTTCATTGAGAAGGCCTTGTGTACAGTACTAGGTCACTTCTGTCAAATAGCCTTTCTAATGTGGATGACAACACACTTCCTGTAGTCTAAATGAAACTTGCCATTGCATTCTTTTGCTAAGCACCTCACAGTTGAGCCACTAAGTTAAATCTTAGTACAAACTTTAGATCTCATTTACACATGGTCACTTCAAGCACGTCAACTGAGACTCATGAGCCAGTAGCTGCCACTCCCATTAAAAACCAGTGTTACTGGCATTAACATACACATACACAAGATTCCAGTGTCCAAGTCCATGCATAAGGAAAACTCATATAAATAAAAATCATTTGTTCTTCTCATGTGATACCTATTTGACCATTGCCCAGTCAGACTCTCCACCACATGATCAAATAGCCCTATCTATTCAAGGCCATTTTGAGAGCAAAGTTTTCGCCTCCCCATTCGTCACATTCTGCACATTACCCAGAAACATGTTTCCGTGAAGGCAGTTTTTGGTCAGCAATAGAGACCGGCGCTTTATACATTAACAAGACTTTTAAGAACTTTTTTTCTCTTTAACCTCATAATAATCAAACATAACTGTAACTCTTGTACAAGCACATAAGTCTGCACATTAGCACATAAGTCTGTAGTTATGCCTGAGGTCTGAATACTGACCAATTTCCATATTATTTCCATAATTCCATATTATATCCTCCAGGATTTAGTGATTTTGCGATCGCAGAAATTAACGCAAAACCAGCCAAACTCTGCATTATTCTGATGAGCTTGCAATTTTTCAAAATTACCACAATTTTTTGCAGATTGGGGACCAAGACACGTCATATCATCACATCACATATTCAGCCAAAGCCCTCTATGACTCATGTGCATTGAACATCAGCTAAAAGGTCTACTTTAGCAAAAATCACTGTGAAAGACCATGCAAAACTATTTTGTGCAATTGCAATTTCACTAAGTCAAGTAGTTTAGTAGTGGTAGTAGTAGTAGTAGTAGTAGTAGTAGTAGTGGTAGTAGCAAGGTATTAAATATGTCATTCTGACTATTTAAATTAAAATAAATGGATTACAATTTATACTTATTTGTACATGTATTTATTTATGTATTATTATTATTATTATTATTATTATTATTATTATTGTTATACTAAAATAAATTTTGAGTTGGCCATATTCAGTAAGATATTCAGTGAGATTAAGTTCAGTTTATAGGCAATTGTTTAATTGCTAGATTTCATGGAAAATGAAGGGCTTGACAACTGTGTTATACTTAGAAAGAGTATCAAAGTCTGGTCGCTGCTCCATGACTCAATGCTAAATTCTGTGTAATTTAAGCTTTCCAGAAAGACTTCTGATTGTTCAGCAAATTACAGTTGCGAAATTTGACCATTTTTTCCTGATATGTAGACTGTTGTCAAAGTTCGAATAACTGATCAATCAGTGCTCATTCAGCTCACTGCAACAACCAAGGATAGTCTAAAATAGTCATTGTTCAGTCATGCAGATTCAGACAATTTAGTAATACATCCTCAACAGCCCATTGCAAGTATGAAATATGGATGTCTCCTAAACACAGGCTGCATTATGTCATTGTCTCTGGTTTAAATGTTAATTAATGGTATTGTATAACCTTCAGCATTCTTGGAAGTTACATACTTATTCCTACATTCCCATAATATGCTATTGGCAGTTTAGTAACGGTCCATCAAGCTCTTTGTCTCAGGTGAGCAAAAATGTCTTATGATTGACATCTGCACAAAAATGGGACCTGAAATACAGCACAAGTATACATTCAAGAATGTGTGACTGAAAACTGATCACAGTGGTGCACCTGAACATGATAATATCATACTTCTACTGACATTTTGAATGCCAGCCCTCTTACAGGGAGAAAAAAAAAAGAGTGCAGGGAAGTGTTCTGAGATCTTTGCATTTAGTAGAAATGAGGTAGTACACATCCTGAATCGCTGAGTGCTGTCTCAAAATGTTTGTGTATGTCCTGCCAAAATCTATAGTTTCTGGTTGCTCATCAGAACAACTTGCCAATTACCTTTTATGGAATTGGCTGGAATTAAAAGTGACTCCACAGTTCTCTAAAAATCCCAATTCATAAAGAAAAAAAGTACAAATTTATTGAGAACATGTCTCCTACCGAGGATGAGAAAAATAAAAAATCAATGAAAACAATGAACTAGCTAATAATAATCTTCCGTAAGTTGCTGTGGATAAGGGAATCTGCCAAATGCCGCAAATGTAAATGTAATAATAAACAGTGTGGTAAAAAAAATAACCTAAACTAGTTTGTTCAATTAAGCCAGTTGACAAAATAAATGAAAAGAAACTGGTTTCTGGTTCAAATACCAGAAATTCTTATCAGATTTCATATCACCATTTATATCAGATCAGAAAATCAGGTTTCATATCACCATGTCATTGTCTTATGCGGTTTTAATTGTGTCTTATCTTTGGCGATCATCACAGACTATCTAGATTTAGTTAAAGTTTGACTGATGCAGAAGGGGGTTGAGGGATTGACCAAAAAACTGCTGGATTATTGCACAGGATTTCTGCCAAAAAAAACTGAGGGGAATATAACCCAGGAATTGGGATGTTTAAAGTGTCTATGTCAATATTTGCCTTCGTTTGGTTAGCTCATAGTTCAAAACTTGGGAAGATCAAACTGTGAGGAGGACAACTCATATTTCAACAGTGTTTTTAGAGACCAAAATGAATGCCTTCCAAGAAGGTTTTCAGACATTCTTGGGCAGATGGTTGGGATTTTGTTAACTTGTTTTGTTTTTTTGATCGTAGCAGACTTTTTTGCCAGCTTTACCACATATCAGTGGTTCACTGATTCACTCATTCTCTGCACTTGTTGGGTGCCAATTTTCATTGTTCCTTATTGTTACTCTTAAAGTTATGTGGAAATTTTTCAAAACTCCATAGGTTATCTAGCTAATATATAGCCTTTCTGATACATAATGCAATACCGCTCAGTTACCACTTCATTGGAAATCTTCTCAAATAGACCCACGGCTGTTTGATCAAATCACAACAGCTGATTTCGCATACTGTATCCTCATTTAAGAGAAGAACTTATTAATGAATGCAGCTGTGGTTGTGTCTGAAATTTGTTTCGAATTTGTTTCGAGTTTGGAATGAATATTTATAGACACTTTGTGGGGAAAACACCAAGAAAATAATATTAGAAGTTCTGAAGATGCTGCACCCTGACAATATATTTTCTAAAATCTAACGCTTCATGGCCAGGGTCAAAACAAATGGACAAAGTCTTTATTAATTTAAAAGATCAGGGCATTGATAACTAATCTGTGGCAAAGGCAACTATCTATGATCTTTCATTAACAGTAGGCGAGGTTTTTTTCAGGACCATGGACAGCACACAAGTTGTTTGCTGAGACATTAAGAGAAAAATGTCATATGGTCAAGAAGTCTGGTTAATCAAGGTCATCAGTTTTGCTTGATTATGAAGCAGGCAGGAATTTAATGTGGTTTTATGGTTGGGGGTTACAAATTGTTTTTACATAGAGAAAAACTACTCATGGGGCACAGCCTTCTGTCTGACACCACCTATCACTACCAGCTCTCAAAAAGTCTCCAGTTGGAATCAGACTGCACATTAATGTAATTAAACTTTTAAATGATATTAAATACTTTTAAACCCAGTGTTCCCGAGATAGGCTCTAGACCCACCACAACCCTGACCAGCATAAACCAGGACAAAGACAAACCAGAAAAGTTTAAATGCTTTAATTTGAAATAAACTACAGGGTAGTGATCCAAAACAAAATTCTATAGCTATTTCGATCTAGTGCTTTAGAACTACTTTAAGCTGCAGAATTAAAAATGTCAGTGTGAAGAGTGAGTGGGCCTGGCGAAGGGGGTCAAAACTCCTACTTGCACCCCAGGGCATGTTACCTGTTTATGCGGTTACCTCCACTTAACTGTGTGTGTGTATTATTCATTCATCCATCTTCTGTAACTGCTTTATTCTGATATGGGTCATAGTGGACCTGAAGATTATCCAGGAAACATGGAGCATGAGGCAGGAATACACTCTATATAGGAGTATGGCCAGGAACTATGCATGCACTCTCTCTCTCTCTCTCTCTCTCTCTCTCTCTCACACACACACACACACACACACACACAATGCCAACCACTGCACTAACATTTATCCATTGAAGGGAACAAGGCTTGTTATTTTATCCTTTGATTGAGTTCTTTTTACATGCAGCCTAATGACAGGCATAATCATAATCATGTATTTTTGTGATATACAGTACTGTATGTGCTATATAGAGATCCCTATATTTGTGTCTGAATTGTTTAATTAATCATATATGCTTATTTCTATAACATGAAAATGAACTAATTATGTAATTACATTTCATAAATGCCAATTAGAGGACATTTAAAATTTTATTTAGTCAGCACAAACAATGACAAAAATATGACTATATTGTATAGGTAGGTACAATTTAATCTTAAAGCATCCATGTAAAGTACAGCAAAAATGATGAACAGCAATCCAGTTTCATTGAAAAATGCAAAAAATTGCAAGTAAAAAGTGCTATTTTATATTATCACATTGAAATATAAAAAACAATAACCCTAGTATGTCGGCAAACTTTGAACCACTAATACCGATCAGGCTTACAATATTCAATTATTTGTTTCTATGCATAAATGTATGTTTCAGCGTCGGTGTACACCCACAGTGTATAAATGGGCGTGAATCCATTCTCCTACCTTGCCATTCTCGATCCCAGTTTGCTCCCTTCACCTCTGACACACTTTTCTCAGTCAGGAACTATGATGAGAGCACACCTTGTACTCAGAGTACTCAATCTGCTGGAGTAGCTGGGATGTCACAACGAATGTCCTACTCTAAAGCAAATTTGCTCATTTGTGTAATCAGATTACACAATATGCTGCCGAGGATAAAGAAACTTGTCCCAGTGCATTAATGAAGTGACCTGTGTCCCTACCAGACAAAGGGCCTCTTGTTGAAGCTTGTAACTTGGTGTCAAATATGCTCAGTCAGCATAGCAGTGGCATTTAGAGTACTGGGCTTTTACAACTGCTGTTATTTAGATGCCTGTTCAGCAAAATCTTTATAACCCGTTTTTTTTTGTTGTTGTTGTTTGTTTGTTTGTTTTAAATAATAGTAATAAAATACTGACAGAAAAAAAACTCATATACACGATAAATTTTAACAAATATCAGTGATGTAGTTGGATTTTGTTTGATTTCATATGTTGTAAGAAAAGGTGTGAACAGTACCCCTGCCCTAACCTTGACTTCTTATATTTGTATAATAACTTAATAAATCCTGTATCCCCAAGTCTATGTTCGATAAAAATTGGGGGGGGGGGGGGGGGGGGGGTGGGGGGGTAATCACATGACCAACATGATATTCATACCACTTAATTCATACAAAAAGTTACAAGTTGAAGGGTTGGACTTGCAGACAGGGTTAGCTTTTCCTTTTACTACATCGGCATTCATATGAAATTGAACTAAATCCAACCACATCATCCGTATTTTACATATATATATATATTTTATACAATTTTCATAAGATTAGGTTCAGGACACAATCAAACTATGAGACATCCACATGGGAAATCATAAATATGGTACACCAAATCCAACACAAAGCCACTTTGACCTCAAATATCATTATGATGTTTCTCATGTTGAGGACTATGCCATATATCTTTAACAATTGAGAATTAATAGCATAAAATAACATTTTTTGCAAGCAATTTTTTAATTTTACAGTGAAACTGTACTGATGTTCACCATTTTTGCTGTCCATTACATGGATGCTTTAAGATTCCATTAAGGTGTATGTAGAGTTATCTTCCCATACACATAATAAATGCATTACTGTGGGGCATAATGGGATAGTGGAGAAACAATACTGTGATATAATAAACTCATAATAAACACATTACTATGAGGCATAATGGAATAATGGAGAAACACTACTGTGTTGCTAGCAGACATCTTGTCACGACCCATCACCAGATGGTAACAAGGACTGATCCAATCTTTCTGACTAATATTTCTCACTATAGCTCTGATCTGGCAATAAGTAAGCTCTTTCATCGTTTTGAACTGTGAAACATTACTCACTAGACGGCTTTTTTGTGTGCTTGCGTATTTCTCAAGTTATTTCTTCTTTGGTAATGAGCATGTTTTCATACTTGCCCACATATCGAGTGACAGATATCTCGCTCAGTGGGGCATTAGTAGTTGCGGTCATCACTTCTCACAATAGAGTGACTAACAAGCACAGTGTGTCAGTGTGAATCTGTACTCTGGGGTTTGGATTGTTTTCAGTTAACGCTTTCCTAGTCAGGCCAGAATCATTTTAACCACAGAAAGGTAATAAAACAATTATCATAGGTCAGATCCATTTATAAGCCCAATTGCTGAACAGATTTAAGAAAATGTAGTAAACAAAAGCCATGAAATGGTCACATAAAGCATACCATAAGATAAGACTTTCAGATGGATACAATGCCAACAATGAGATATGCTGATTTTAAGTTATTCATCTTGCCACTAGGGTGATAAACTTAAGGATATGCCTTTTGTGACCTGCGAAAGTGAATGTAGTGTCCCCATTAAAAGTGCATACATGGACCTTACAGACCACTGGTGTATGTTTGAGGATGTATTTACATTGTTGTACCTTAAGAAACAAAACTGTTTGTACACTACACTATTTTTTTTTTCTTAAAATAGATATTAACAAAGTCATAGTAACAAATCATTCTCCTCATTTGATCAAGGGCCTTCAGATATTATTCTTTGGTTAGTTTTTCTCCACAGTGCTGATAGTTGCCCAAACCTCAAATGCCTTTGGAGAAAACAATCAAGTCCTTAAATTACATCTCATGCTCATGAATTATCTTATATAAACACTTGTAGGGCAAAAACAGAGGTAAATTAATATGTGGAATTTTGGACTTTTCAAGTATTCATAAGGTATGAAGATACGCTGTAAGTGCAGGTTTAGGCCTGCAAGATTGACAAGGCTGGGAGCAGGTTAAGCGAGGTAAAGTGGAGACATGTATCTGAAGAACAGGTAGCTAAAAAAAACAAAAAATCATATGCACTAACATGATTTCCCTTTTTTTTGCACTGACACATGCAGTAATAACTTTGCTTGCATGTTAGGTAACTAACATACATAAGCATATAAGGCATAAATGTAACTAATATGAATTCTGCATGCCTGTGAGCTGACCTGTTGACCTTGTGAAAATGAGTCTCTAAAAGATGAACAGCAAATTTTCTCTAGCCTTTACCTTCCCCTGAGGGAGGCCAGGTCACTGCCTGCATAAAATGTTCAGTATTAAACCAAAAATGCACACCACTTAAGATCTGCACTCTTTTTTTTTCTTTTGTGGAGCTGTTTCCTAATATATAAGGCTTTTAAAGAATTCTTGTTTTGTTTAGAATTCAAAGAACAAATTTTGCAGGCAAGGCTGCATAAAAAGTGAGACAAGATCCTTTTGAAGCTTCCACTGACTTTACTTAAAAAAAGAGACTTTTTGGTACAAAGCATCTACATACATAAGCAGTACAAATAAAACCATTGTGTAACACATATCTACCAGTTATAAATGTGTGCTATCATTGGGACCATTTATATGTTTATTTCAAAATAAATAATGCCTTTTTACAGTGCCATTACTATCTGAACCAAGACACACTCTTGGCG
This sequence comes from Ictalurus punctatus, assembly GCF_001660625.3. NCBI lineage: Eukaryota > Metazoa > Chordata > Actinopteri > Siluriformes > Ictaluridae > Ictalurus > Ictalurus punctatus. The sequence goes on from NC_030442.2 coordinate 9,837,073, forward strand.
GCTCATTTTTTTGCAAGAAAAATGCTCATATGGACTACTCATAAGGTCAATGACATGATGTCCCTGGAGACCAATTACATATACATATTCAAGTATTTCATTTCAAGCAAAAGCACTGGAATACTACTCTTGTACATTGAAAATATGCAAGAAGACATTATTGCTGTTTTCCCTTTGAAATGATTGTTCCATTATTTTGTACTGTATATATGCATTAAAGACAGGGAAGTATGGATAAAATGACAAAGATTTAGACTGGAAAGAGGAATATTAATATTATGGTACAAGTATGTGGTGTTGTAAAACTGCTCTTGCTCAAAGTTCAATCTTGACTTAATCGCAAATGTCTTCAACGGCGGTATTCCCTGTTGTTCCCTTCGTCTTATTGTAGAAGATCTCTCACAACATCGCCTTGGACTTTACCTTCATTCTCCACAGAATATGTAATGGATCTTAGAAGCACAGTTCAGGTCACCTTAGCTCATCCCCAATCACATCACTCTTGATTCACCTCTCTCACAATGTCTTACTTTTCCTAAAACGGAAAGTTTAACACGGTGACAAGAGTAGGTTGCTTTGAGCCTCTTCTTTTGAGTTTATTCCCAAAAAGGTAGCACCATAGTATTTTCATATGGAGCAGTTCATTAAAAAAAAAAATAGTGCCATTAATATCGTCCGTGGCATTGTGCAATCTGCCGATGTTTTTTTTTCTTCATTATTGCACCGCAGAGGGTAGGGTGAATGAAGGTGCATATAAAGCAAATATCATTTTAATTTTTTTTTAAAAAAAAGCTCCCAAAAGTGTAACTTTAGAATCGCAGGTGCAAATGAGACAGAGTCTCTCCATCTCACGGTTGGGATTTTGTGGAATGAAGACTGTCATACTCACTGCTATACACACTCCATTGGTAATTCATTGGGAATGATTCTGGCTGTGCACCCTGTGAATCAGAGACTTCATTAATCTCTTCTGTCACCTGATCCATCACTCTTACGTTCAGCTCTATCACTAAAGTCTCTTCAGCTTGGTAAGGCAGGAGATAACACAGAATGTTCATATCTGTATTTGGAAAGGATGCACGATGACAGGATTCATTAAAAAAGCCTCGTGTTCAAGGTCAAGGCTTATAATCCCTTTAAATCTCGGCAGTTTTTGCTTCACTTATGGACAGCGAGGCTCTGGAGGCGTGTGGGATTTGGGGGCTTCTGTTGGACACAGTCATCAGGGGCCGGTGAATTTGGGTCTGCTCCTGGTCTTGGCTTTTCTCTGCAAGCCTCTTAAACTTTCTGGAGCGGAGGATGGGAGGGATTCCTCTCCTCAGCCTTTGAGCAGCTGTCCGTTGCCACAGCTCATATCTGGAAAACCTCACGTTAAGAGGCTTCCTTGTGCTATCCTGCAAAACAAAATGCATTTATCAACTTGAGGGACCATCCATGAACTGCAGTAATTCTAGAAGATGTATATGCTTCTTTATTTCACTTTTCCCCCATGTGCTCTGTTTGCTATCTCACTTCCTGAATTAGTTCCCCATTACTGTTAAAGTTCCATTAGCAATAATTGATTTTTAGCTTTAGAGTAGAGTCAGTTTAGCTCAAATGTGGCATGTAGCATTTCATAATTGCGCTCTAATGATGAGCCATGTCTCATTGCTATTTGTTCTGTTCTCCACAATTGTGCAGGGTTAAAGTACAGCTCTCCTATTTGCGATTTGCCTCGAGAGTGTGACTCTGTACACGTACTCAGTGTCAATGTTCTGTTCTTAAATGCAGCCCAATTGTTGTTCTGCTGGTTATCTTGTTTTTGTTGTTTTGAAATTCAAGCCTTGGCCAGCCAGCTGGCCTACAGTCTTGCCAGTGCTTAACATATTTTCATGCCAAGACCACATGGCGTAGCCACGCACCAGAATGTGGCGCGGCACTTGTTTTGGTGTTTTGAATAATGACATCATTCCATGTGCAGTCCAGTAGCATTGTGTTACTATCTGTTTGTCGAGCTGTCGTTCTCCATGTAGCCAGTATATTTCCTTTAAAACTGTCAACCATTTTCATTATCTCTGCTGTTTTTTTCCACATTACTCAGCAGTTTTAGATGGAACACATGTTTGACATTGATTTTCCCTTGATAAAATGTCCTGGGTACGTGATGGCTCAGCAGAATCAACGTGGCTGGCAGCAGATTGGAGGAGATAGGCTACTGTACGTACCTTGTGAAGAGTTTGTAACACTGGGACGACCTGCAGCGTAGTGGCAGTGATGTCTCTCTCAGACTTTGCAGGTTTTGCACAATACTGCTCGAGGAGATGCAAATCACAGCTCCGAAAACAGCATTCCTCCACTATACCTCGGTGAGGACGGCGACCGTTTGATCTGTATGGCCGACCTGTGGAGAGAAATGGAGCACGATCATTAACACCATGTGATTTTGTCTTCTGCTTATCGCACTATTTGCACCTTATGCAGTGTACTGAGAATTGTCATGTATATTGAACTGTTGTCCTTCAGATACAGTAATTTACTTCACTCTGTGTGAATGGAATAACAATACAAAAGAAATTCATCTGGTGCACAAGTACACTTCCTAGATGCTTACTGGCATTTGCAAAACAATATTATTATTATTATTAGTAGTAGTAGCAGTAGTAGTAGTAGTAGTAGTAGTAGGAGTAGTAGTAGTCTACACTAATCATATTAGGCATGTGAATGGGAGGGATCGTTTTTACATTGTCTATTTTACATTGTCATTGTCTTTTTATATATCTTTTTAAATGTTGTGAAATAAACAAGTGCAAATATTGACGAAGTTTTAAAATTCAGCAATTCCGCTTTAAAGATTTAGAAAGACTAGTATATAATATGGATAATGATCATTCCATTTTTGTGCACTGTGTTTATTATTATTATCAGTAGTAGTAGTAGTAGTAGTAGTAGTAGTAGTATTTGTAACATATTGTGTAATATTTGTATGGTAGTCATAGAAAAACCTCTGTAAAATTCTAGGTAGATAAGATTCCACAAAAAAAAAGGAAAACTGTCATGTAACTGCCCAAGCTACAGAAATCTTTCAACCTTGTCCTTTGTATATTGAACAGAGATAAGACGAGGGGGAAGTCCACTGTCAGTTCATAGAAATGAGATGGGAGGTGGGAGTGGAAACTAATCTAATGTGATCTTTCATATCAAACATCATCACACAATCCAAAGTTAAAAGAAGCAAAGAAGCAGACACATCCTGTAATATGCATGCATGAAAAACTGAGAGTAGCCATGAAATATCTATGAGTATCTGCATGAAAATTCTGTCTTGATGAGATGCAGTTTAATGTAGATCATTTTTAAAGTTACGAATAAATCAGGTCAATTACAGGTGTGGGTACTGTGTGTAAAAGAACCTCCAGGCTTATATACCAATAACATTATACTGCATTAGGCAGGTAACCCACACTATTACATATGTAATATTTAAATATAATTGTACAGTAGAGAGATGAAAATCCATTACGCATTTAAAAGACATAGCTACTTAATGCAGCAATGATGACTGCTTTAGTGGCCTGTGTGATGATGTAGTGGCCAGTTCGAACCTGTTAACACTCAGCATGCACCATGGGAAGTGTCATTAAAACTTACTGAAGTAAAAGCCTCTGTCGCCGCACACGAACTGCAGAGTGTCCACTAGCTCCCCACCACAGAGCGTCTCTGCCGAGACTTGAGATGAATACAGTGACATAGCCACAGTGAAAAGCAAAAGTCTACAGGAAGAAGTCATCTGAAAAAGGAAAAAATAATTACACACACACACACACACACACACATACACACACACACACACACAGATATATATATATATATATATATATATATATATATATATATATATATATATATATATAAATCAGACACATTTACAAAAAAAAGACACATTTTCCATATCATTTCAAGCATCTGTTCTAGTGAAAGCAGTAGAAGACTGACTGGGCTATGTGGTGAAATCCCCTGTGTTAACCCCCACTGAGTCTGTGTAAGTCCAGCTGGACACGAATGAACATTGAATGAGTTAATTCAACACTGTAAGAGTTAATTAACCACTGGAGATTTTTACTCTGCATTTCCCAAAACAAGCAGGTGGACCTGTCTATAGGTATAAACAGGTAGTATAATTAATTTAAAGACCATTTGTTTCATAATTAAAGGCAAAAGCTTGTATAAGCACATAGGATCTGGGGATCTGTGATTATAATATAGTGAAAGAACAATTTAGGACTTCATTTGAACATTGTAAGAGTTAATTCAGCTCTGTAATCTATAGCATTGTAGACTGGATCTCTAACATCTAGGTGCCACTGATGCTTGATGTCTTTTCAGGTAACATGATTGATTTAAGTGCCATCTGTTCGAATGAAAACAAGTCATGATACTGAAATATATCATGAAAGAACAAACAAACAAACAAACCCATGAAAGAGTTTACTGTGCTCTTACCATTGTTGTGTGTCTCTCGGCTCTTCTGCAAGATCTGCACACTGAATGATCTGCGCTGACTTTCTGCTCCTCCATCGCCTTTATCCTGCCTATAAAAGTGTCCGCTCGGGCTTTAGTTTCCACGCTGCTGCATTAGTGTGAGGATGAGGATGGTAAGGATGAGGATGAGGGTGGTGATGAGGATGATTACGGTGGTGATGCTCGAGGTTGTTACTCGAAGTTCACAGGACAAAGTCGGGGGCGGATTGGTAGCGAGAGGCATTTTATAGATGCCCCCACCCTCCTTCCCAATCTTCCCCCGAGTAGGGTTGCCAGATTCACAGACGAACGCATTGCAACCCCGCCCAGTTCAGTGGAAACCCACCCCAAGCTGTTACACTACCAAATTAGCGTGAAGTCATGAGCAAGTCGCACAGAAGTAATCACGAACGAATAACTAAATCGATATTTCTACACATCGAAGCAGATTTCTCGTTAAAATAGGATTGAAGGATTTGCCGGAATGGGATAAAACTGGCAACCTTTTACCCCGATCTGGCCCTGTGCGTGTGAGGCGCGAGACAGGACAACTGAGCTCGAACCAGAGAGAACTTGAGAAGTCACGTTATAGCAGTCTCGAAGTTGACATCTGTCAGATTTTGTAGCATATGAGATCAGACACCATCTTACACACCTATAATGATGAATTAACTCCTATATCGTCGAATTTACACTATAGTGATGAATTAATTCTTGGTGCTGATGTAATGCTTTATAACATAGTGTAATTTACCACCCATACTGTTATCTGCTCAATAGCTACTGCACATATTCACTGTCCATAGCCTTGTTATTAACATATATATATATATATATATATATATATATATATATATATATATATATATATATATATATATATATATTCAACACTTTGTTAATTTGCACAGAGCTGCTATATAGGCACACGCTAAACTGCATTTCATTGCTGAGTACCTGTACTGTGCAATGACAATAAAGTCAAAAGTCATATCTGTCTATCCATCTATGATTTAACACTTTGAGCTAACATGTACTGCACAGTGCTGAATAAACATTAACCTTACATATGGATTTATTTGTTAGATATTTTTCCATGCAATTGTTTTCAATAAAGCATGAACATCTTACAAATCTGTTTGACATTCTTTCTAAAGATAATCTGCACAGCAAACCTTGTTTTACTGAACACTAGAATAAGTGATAAGTGGTTTGTGTGTGTGTATAGTGCTTGCACCCTGCTTTCATATGCATTCATGGCTTTAGTAAAGACAACTGTACATCAGGTATCCTTGTGCATTCTTAGTCAAATAGGCTTTCTGCTTTAAAATGGCCTACCTTTTGCCAAGAGGTCAGTGAAAGGAATTTTAATTGAGGGTAGACCACATTCTTGCTTCTCACCATAACAAAAGCAGGGGGTTTGGGGGGCGCATTCCAGTGTATGCAAACACGCAAGAGTAAGAATTCACCTTCACCAGAGACAAACACAGAGTGACTGATGGTGTGGATGGGATGGCGCACCTCTGTACCTGCACCCAGAAAAAAAAAAGCTCTAGTTTTGAATTAACATCTACCAGAGGTCATAAGTCCAAGCAGATACAAAAGAACCCTGGAAGTACTTGTTAATTTTATGCTTTGAAAGGTAATTCAATGTTGTAGCTGTTAATTCAGCACTGTGGATTTAATGTGGCCCAAAGTGGCCTGGATGGCAGCCTGGTCTGGATTTAACACCCTGTTATACTTGTAGTGTGAACAAGGGACTTTTCCCAAATGGCTTTAAATAAAAACACATACAAAAAAAAAACATTTTATGGTATTTTAAAGGCAGACAGCAATCAGTTTAGAAAGTCACATATAGAATTGCTGAGACATGTTTTTTTCAGCTTTTTTGGTGGAAATTCTGTAATTAACTGAATTCATGGCTTTGCTTGCAATTGTACATTCAGGATGAAATTTGAGCATTGATATTATAAAATGAACAGGGGACGTGTCTCAACATGCCCTGGCTGAAGACATTCTCAGAACCACTATTTTCCTGCTAGATGGAGCTAGAGCATGTGTATCCTCCCCCTAGTGCACTCCCTCAGGCCTGATGGTTGCAGCCAAAGTGCACAGGCTTACAGACGAGTGACAGATAAAAACTGAATAAATGAATGGAGAAACATGAGTGCAGGTTATGTTTGCTAACCTAATTTGGCTCCATTTACCCCCTTAGTGAGAAATGTCAAGGCAAAGCAATCCAAAGTTCTTCTAACTGATCATATCTATACTATGATAAAACATTTCTACCCCGATGGGATTGGTTTCTTCCAGGATGACAATATCCCCATCCATAAGGCTTGAAGCCTTGCTGAATGATTTGATAGAGATGAAACGATGGAAATCTAAGGCCTCCACAGCCACCACCAGTTCAATTCAACACCTATGGGAGTGTCCTATCTTGGATCTACGTGCTCTAACAGTATCATCAAAACACCATTTGAGGGAATACATATTGAAAGAACAATATTCATGCCTCCAGTACAGCTGCCAAGGTGTATTGAAGCTATTGTGCTGGCTTGTGGTGGCTCAACATCTTACTACTTAGTTTCATTTGTCACTATATTGCCTTGGTGGAAGCATTTACATGACCCATAATGACTCAGTACGAGACTGGCTTTTTAGACTTTCCTCCTTCTAAGCCAGACAAGTGGAATCAGATGTGGTAGAGCAGAAAAATCACTTGGACCGCAGTTGCATATATTTTCCACAGATCATGCCTATGTTCTTTGATCCCTCGATCGTGGAGAAGTGATCTTTTGTTATATATTTTGGATCTATGTCCTTCCAGCACCAATCATGAACAAGAATTACATTTCCTTTGTGTTTTCTTTGTTTCACTGTCTGTGATATGACACTTGCACTCCGGCATCCTCCAGTGGCAAGACGAGATATGACAACTTGTATTACAATGTAGCAATCGTTTGAAATTTACCTTGATTACAAAACATGATATATATATATATATATATATATATATATATATATATATCTATATATATATATATCATATTTATTGGGTATGCAATAGAAAGTAAAATATAGTAATCAAACAATGTAAAAATACCAAAAATTGTCCCAGGGAAACCAAAGAAGTAAAATTGCTCTGACATTGCCTTCAGTATAGCCATACATGTCTCAAAGTGAATTGCTGATGTAGTATAAACATTTCAGTACATATTAGGCAACTGTCTACAGACTAGTCATTGCATTAATATATCCACTGATTGTTAGCAACTTATAATCATATCAATACATTTCTTCTTACTTTTATATGTCTTTGCATATTCAGCATTCAAAATGTTCACACGAAACAACAAGAAAGGAGTCAGTGAGTGTATCCTGGTTCTACAGTACATCCTAGTTTTCTGCATTTATGCCTCAGTTAAGAAGTAATCCTTAGAACATAGACATAGAAACTTGCCCTTATTTTGAGTTCGGTTCTATGCTCCCATGGTCTGTGACTTTGTCCAGAAGCACAAAAAAGTCAGGTTTTTATTTATAGAGCTTAATTGGATCAAAGGAGAGCTTAATACTCTGTACAACTCACAAAAAGTTATCCTGATATAGTACATCACATACAGTATAATTGTTGGAAAGTAGACAGTTAGAGAGAAATATACTGTGTGCATAGCCTACCTGTTGGGTGGGGGGACGACTGTCAATAAGATAGATTATTTTCGGCTGCTAACTGACTTGCATGAGGAAATGTGTGGTTTTGTTAGAAAAATAAATAATAATTAGTGCTAAACAGATCCAACATTCTTCTATTCTCCTGCCTTTTTTTGCACTGAGCATTATGTTGAGACCGAACTGGTTTTAAACCAACATGACCTAGGAATGAATGGCGTGAGACTGTTAGGCCATTAGACACAAGATTGCTAGTGCATAAGAAGATGCCAAAATGGAAAAAATCCTACAAGCGGATTCTGTTTTTGTAGCGCTTATCTGTAATCTGGATTAAAGTCAAATGATCTACATATTTCCTTTCTACTTTTCAGTCAACCCCTTTACCGTGAAGGAATGCTGAAGATAGCACTTTGATCACTGCTGCCAGCAGTTTAGCAGCTAAACAATATGTGATGGGAAGTTTCAGGTGACTGTGATAATCACAGTCTGTGATAATCTACTGAATGTCTGCACTTCTTCTGTTGAGGACCACAAATTCTATGGGTCACCAGATTAGATTCTCATTTCCCATGCAGAGATACTCAAAACATGTTTACATAATCTTATGTGGCTTAAGAAAAACCAAAGGCAAGACAAGTTATTTGAATATTGATTTATTCAGTATTGTTCAATATTGACATGGCGTAGCAACACCTTCCATAGATCTTTGATGGTATTTGATTGGTTCCCAATTATATGACAAACAGCTGGTCTTACAGCATGAGAATTTGCATCCATATATACACCAAATTTAAATTTCTATTTAACATTACCACCTGAATTCATGACTTGTCTTCTTTTTACTGACATTTCTTCCCAGAAAAAAACAAAATTTTTATTTCATTTTTTTATAGCAGAGAACAAATTTTTTTATTTGCTCATTCTTAGTTTATGACTTTTGTTAAATTCAAGCACTAAATTACATTAAGAAACCAACCAACCAAGAAAAAAAAAACTGAAAATAAATAACTGATTTAGATATCTTTTCAAAAGCTAAAATTAATTTAACAAAAATTCAAGCATGAAATGACATTAAGAAACAAAACAGACTTGTAAAATAATAAAAACAATGCACATTAACATTATGCTCTATTACCCCTTCATATTGAGGCCGGTTATGAGACTGAAACTGTTTCCTATTTGAATTTTTTTTTTTGTAAACAACAATAAACAGAAAATGCATTCAAACCTCAATCAATTACTTTAGTTCAAATTTGTAATGTTCATATAACCATATAATACTTATAATGTATTATAGTAAAACATACTTTGGCATGACTCGGTAATGCAAGATGTGTGCAGGAAAACTGTTAGCTGGAGAGCCAACGAGGCCCAATTCCACTGAAATCACTTTGAGTAAGCTTTACCACAATGACGCCATTAACCACATTGAGGGGGTTAGCCAAGGTAAAAAGAACTGCTTCCTTACTGACCTATGCTTAGGCGGTTATTTTGTCCACTGAAATGTAAGCTGAAATGTCAGCAGACTGTTAGACGGTGTGGTTTAAGAGCTCAGTATCTTTCAAATATGTGAACATGAAGCATGAGATCACGGACTTCCTAAATGACGGTTAACACGTCAATTAATTTGTTTATTTAAAATGCCTACTGCTTGGCCCTTATACTTGCCTGATTTATTCTCTTTTTAAAAGCACACATTAATCAAGAATTTTAAATCCTTCCACTTTGAAGTCCAACTCGTATGTCAAACCCATTCGAACAATAATATAGGAAGAACACAATGAATTATGTAAGTGACAGCATTGCCTTGTCACTTCAGCGCCCTTGGTTTCAGCTGGAACAATTCCAGCATGTCAAGCATCGCCTGTTTGATGTTTCTGCCAAAGCGTCGAGCATCCTGAATTTAAAACATTAAAAATGCCTTTTAAATCAACACTCCAGATATTCCTTACTGAAACTAGCAGTATAACTTTGCTGAACACATTTGTGTTGGATTAAAAAAAACAACAACAACAACAACAACAACAAAAAAAAACCCACCACACACTGGCCGCATACCCACCGTTTCTGGGCTGGAACACTTGCAGGAGATATGGAAGTTAATGAGGTTCTCTCCCACAATGATATAAGCTACTCCGTAACCATCATCAGCCACCTGTCGGAGCAAAGCATGAGTTTCTAAAATATCATTTATCAAGTCTCAAAGGACATTTGAGAAATCAAATCAAATTTGAGTTGTTAAGTCATTGTAGCTGTGTTGGTCTTTATGGTTTTCAGTGGACTTTTAGGCATTTTGCTAATTTTAACACCATACTTCAGCACTTAATGATATGAAGTCTTAGGCTAACATTTGTCAATTAGACTTGTTATTTTGTGTGGTAAAAGACATTATTTGATTCTGGACAGCACCTTCGTCTTGGCTTTACATTTTGTGTTTAAAGGCACTGACTGCAATGTTATATGACTGCTTTGCACTACATAATTAACAGTGAGTGTTACATGAGTGTTTGCAAGTCACGCTGCATTGTTAAAAACCAGTTAGCTAGCTCAGTGGTTTTCAAAGTGGGGGCCGCCAGGGGGCCTCAACAATTTGGTGTGAAAAATAAATAAATGCATGATTTATATGCACACACACACACACACACACACACACACACACACACACATACATACATACATACATATAAAAAAAATTCCTAATGTAAAGATGTAACTTTTAATAAAAAAAGGGGGGATATATTCAGAGTTTGTATTTTTAATGTGTTTTAAAGACATCTTGCAAAAGGGGGGCCTCGGTCAAATGTTAATGCCATTTGGGGGGCCTTGCCCTGAAAAAGTTTGGGAACCACTGAGCTAGCTATTGGAGAAGTTCTGGCCTAAAATAAGAGGCTCCAGCTTTCTGACTTAGAAATGATGATCTGTGAAGCCTCTGCTGACCGTAACATCCCACTCCCTGTGCGCCTAGAACCAATCACAAACTTTAAACAAATATTAAGTCAATTCCTTGAAGTATGTACATTATGTTGCTTGGTACTTACTTTTTTTTTTTAAAACCGCAAAAAAAATAAAAAAATAGAGATATACACACACACACACACACACACACACACACACACACACACACACAATATGACCAAAAGTATGTGGGCAAAAGTATGTCAAAAGTATGTCAGGCCTTACTGGCTATTGGAACCCAACCTTACTAATGCGCTTGTGGCTGAATGAGCACAAGGCCCAACAGCCAGATTCCAAAGGCTGGTGGAAAGCCTTCCCAGAAGAGAAAAGGAGACCAACTCCATATTAATGTGCATGGTTTTGTAATGGGATGTTCAACAGGCATATATTGGTGTTATGGTCAGGTGTCCACATACTTTTGGCCATAGTGTTGTGTTATGATTGATCATTGCTGTTAATTACATGATGTGCCCATCCCTAGTTTGTTTGTTCCAAACAGATTATTTGATTTATATTAAGATACATGGCATAAACTGATGTTATTATATTATAGAGAATATATCATTCATGAGTGATGGTATTTTAAATTTATTTGAATCACTCAGAGTATAAAGCATTAAGGAGGTTAACATTTTCCTGACAAAAGGGCATACTACAGCACCACCATATCAATTAACCCAATCGTCATAAGACACTTAAAAGTGAATCATTCTCTTAACATTAAAAGTAACCTGAAAATGACTGCAGATAACTTACCGGGCCAAAACCACCACCGCTGGAAACATACTCAGGATGGTTCACCAGGTCAAACAGCTCTGGTTGCTGCATTGGTGTCTGACTGGTAGACAACCGCCATGGCTCAGACAACACCTGTACATGCATCAGACAACGTGAGGGCGTGACAGTGCTAGACTGATGGCACAGAGGGTTCAACAGAAATCTTCTACATTTTAACCATCGTGTGTATTTTGCATTGCATCGAAAGATGATGCAACAATACTGGAAAGGGCATTAGAGCGATCAATGATCCGAGCATTAATTATACTAATAGTGGAATAGCTGTATGTTAAAACCACCATATGTAGATTTTAACACTTTTAAACAAGCTTTTTTATTCTATATCCTATTATAGTATAGTATATTTTCATAGTGTGAAAACTGGTCAAAGTACAAACCTGTTACACTACATTTTTAAGGAAATTGGAAAAAACCCACACACACACACACACACACACACATACACATATATATATATATATATATATATATATATATATATATATATATATATACACATACACACACATACATATATATATATATTATACATATATATATATATATATATATATATATATATATATATATATATATATATATATATATATATATATATATATATACACACACACACACACACACACACACACACACACACACACACACACACATACATATATATATATATATATATATATATATATATATATATATATATATATATAGCTTATCCTACACAGGGTCATGGGGAGAATGGAGCCTATCCCCAGGTGACTTGGAGCACAAGGAAACCCTGGACAGGATGCGAACTGCCAAACCATAGCAGGGCACAATCACAGGCACACTCACACACCCACTGACACACTATGGACAATGTAGAGATGCCGATCAGCCTACAATGCATGTCTTTGGACTGGGGGAGGATACTGGAGTACCCGCAAGGAAACCCCCGAAGCACGAGGAGAACATGCAAACTCCGCGCACACAGGGCAGGAATTGAACCATGTCAATCGGGTTATTGGACAATATGGAATAAAATTGTATAGTCTTTGTTTCAATAGGGCAAGATTAATAGAAAACACAACACATCCATTGTTTAAACCTGTGGTCAGCTTCATGCTCAGCCTACCTTTTTGAGGAAGGGAGAGTCCTGTTGCAAGTACTGTGAGATTACATAGAGACAGAATAGATGGCGGTCAATGCCCTTCCCGGTCATAGCTAGTCGGTACATCTGCTGGTGCATCTCCGCTGCCTGCTTCAGCAGGCTCAGTTTCTTCTCTCTCTGAAGAAAAAAATAAATAAATAAACGGTCATTTTCTCTGCCCTGCGATGGACTGGCACCCTGTACAGGGTGTACCCTGCCCGATGCTCCTGATGCTCCCTGGGATTGGGTCCAGGTTCCCCTGCAACCCTGAAGAAGGAGTAAGCAGTAGAAGATGGATGGATGGTCATTTTCTCTGAGTAACTTTTTTTTTTTTTTTTTTGGGGGGGGTATAGTGGAATATTTAATAAACTTATGCAGTCATGTATTCCAGTGGGTGGACTAGATAGATAAATCCATCCATCCATTTTTTGGTACTTTATCCTACACAAGCCCCTGGGCAAGTCCAGGGGATCACTCATGGTATGTTTTTGGACTGGGGGAGGAAACTGGAGTACCTGGAGGAAACCCCCAAACCACGGGGAGAACATGCAAACTCTGCACTATTCCACAGGGCAGAGGCGAGAATCGAACCCACAATGCTAGAGGTGCAAGGCAAACGATCTAACTACCAAACCACCATGCCCATGGACTAGAAAGATGTTAAAGACTAATCAAGTGGGCTACATTATTAGCTAATGCAAACATTTATCTTATTACTAAAGACCTGCTTGTATATTCCTTCCTTTTGTTACTAATAAACACTATTAACTACCATTACAAATATCATTTCACATCACTGCCAGTACATTTATACCATGAGAGAGACACAAAGACATGGACATTAGCAGAAGTTTCACATTATCATGTGCAATATCTCACTCACCTGTCTGCAAGTGTTTAGAGTGTATTTCAGGACTGTGAGAGCAAATTCACAGTCATATTTAAATTCAGAGCACTGTCAGAATACAGGTTCAGACAGTAAGCGCACCAAACTCTGAAAGCACTTCAAGCTTTCTCTTGATGTCTTTGCCATATGAAATATTAAAGCAGAAGAATGCAAGAACATCAGCTTTTTCGAAATGGTAGGCATGGTAAACTATTCCAACAAGGGAAAGCAAATTCCACTGAAGATTGTCAGGTCCCTTAAGGTACAGAAGCTTGAGAATCTAGACAAGAAAAAACACTTCATGGAAATTCATGAAACATTTATTTAATTTCAGGATAATGACTTTAGGTCTGTAAAATGCTTGATGACTAAACATGCTGAGCTTAGGTCCCAAAAAAGTCCTAGAGTCCAGGGCCATTATTTATACAATATACTTGGAGTTGAGTCTAAATTTGTTCTTAAGAAAAGCTCAGCATGTGCTTACAAATAATGTATAAATTTTCATGGAATTGACTGCTTGTCAATTTCTCTGCACCAACCACCAATGAACTAATTTGCATATCGATATTTCTGGCAGTATATGCTCTCACAGATAAAAATGACTTCAAAGGCAACAAAGGAGAGAAATTTCAGTGGCTCTGAAGTTGCTGTTCTTTTAACAGAAGTGCAGTCAATAGTAAAAATGTACCTGTAGCCAGAAGGTACATCTTGATGTCTGCACTTTCACAGGTATAGCCCAATTACAGCGCATTCTCCTCTCCAGACCTGCCGCTAGCTGGCTGCACAGGTATGCTGAAAGTAGACTTACACTATATGGCCAAAAGTTTGTGGACACTTGACCATCACACCGACGTGTGCTTTTTGAACATCCCATTCCAGATAAATCCCCCTTCTCTTTTATAAGAATTCCACTCTTCTGGGAAAGCTTTCCTCTAAATTTTGGAGTATGGTTTTGTGGATTTGGCCATTCATCCACAAGAGCATTAGTTGATGTCAAGGCACTGATATTGGGTGAGGAGGCCTGAGGTGCAGTCAGCAGTCCAAAGGTATTCACAAAGGTGTACACAAAAGTGTTCAGTTGGGTGGAGGTCAGGGCTCTGTGCAGGGGACTTCATATTTTCACCTCCAACCTCAGGAAACCATGTCTTCATGGACTTCGTTTTGTGTACGGGGCATTGTCATGCAGGAACAGGTTTTGGAGAAAATGGGGCACCACAGTGACATTACCAAAAACAGGACATAAACTTTCTAAATTGGACAAAAGAACAAAACAAAACCTTATCAGAGATGCTGCCAAGAGGCCTATGGCAACATTAAAGGAGCTGATGGAATATCTGACAAGTACTGGTCACTCCCTGCAAGAGACAACAATCTCTTGAATTCCTTACATTTTTTAGCTATGGGGTAACGTGGCTAGACTGAAGTCGTTTCCCACAAAAAACATCTAAAAGGTCTGATGAGACCAAGGTAGAACTTTTTGCACATAATTCTAAAAGATATTTTGGTGCAAAAACAATACAGCTTTTCCTCCAAAGAACACTATAACTAAGCTGAAGCATGGTGGTGGCAGCATCATGCCATGTGGCTAGTTCTCGTCAGCTGGTACTGGGGCGCTATTCAATATAGGATGAATAATAGATAGCTCCAAATACAAAACTACTGTGGCACAAAACCTGCAGGCCTCTGTTATTTCACATTCCAGGACAATAATGACCGAAATCACAAATCCAAGTCCACAAAGGAATGGCTTCAGAAAAAGATGATCAAGGTTTTGGAATTGCCCAGTCAGAGCCCAGACTTTTTATATCCACTGTGAATCCCAGACAACCTCCACAAGTGCTCCGAGTCATCAGTTTGCAAGGTGCAGTTGCCCCTGTTCAGACCTGTATTTAACGCTACCTCAAAAATATTAAGTAATATATACTGGATTAAAGGATCAGGACTGCAAATATTATTAAGTGTATCATGCAGTGTGAAAGACTTGCCATAAGTAAACTTCTAAATCAAGTCACAGACAGATCATGTGGTGCGGTTTTGTGAGTGACAGCACCCGCTGATCATCTGCTGGGCAAAAAGTGTGAATGCCACCGTGATCTTTGGCGAAGACACTTTAGTTCTTTGTACTTGCAAGAAAGGTGTGGAGTGATTAAGAGGCTTGTTTATCAGACAGAAATGACAGCTAAGTAACATCACGTTCTAAACCATGTGAACACATTAACCCAAAATGTTTCAATCCGTCTACATGCCAGAGAGTTTTGAAGTTAGTACCGTCTCATTGTTGACCATGGCCTTGACGAAGGCACAGGTCTCATTGGTGCACGATCGCACTGTCTCAGTCCGTCCCTCTCTGAAAAGACGGGTCATGGATGCCTCGTAAGTCAAGCAGAACTTCCCTTTGTCCTGAGATACAGGCAAATAAATAGCATTAGAGATACGTAATTCATGTACAATAAACGACATGTTTTTTGGGGTTTCTTGACAAATGTCAAACAACTGTGGGCACATGTATACCAATCATTAAAAATATGATTAAACCAATAATTTTGTATTAGTAGTGATGCTATTAAAATAAATATTTGACTGAAATATATAGATATAGTTTTTCTATTATCAGACTATTAGCATTTTTTCCCTTTTTATTGTGGACATGCAAAATGCAGACAGTAAGCTTTGTAATACATCTCATTCACAGAATTTCACAATAATAATAAATATAATAATAATAATAATTCTCTCTCATTTTTTGAGCTCACCCTGAAGTGGGCGAGCTGCAAGGCAATCTGGATGAAGGCATCTGGGCTGGTCTTGCACTTCTTGATCAGCCCTTTACCAAACTCTTGGAAAGGGATAATGACCATGTCCACATCATCAGCCAAAGCCTGAGCCACGGACAGGGAGTTGGCGATCATGGTTTGGCACTGGATAGTATTCACAGAGAGAAGAGAACGTGTGAATCATAGGGGGAAAATGGCATGTACAAAAGACAAAAAATAGGTGCTGAGCTGCTTTTGAGTTTTAAGGGGCAAACAAAGGGAACAAAACAGTACAGTCCAAAAGTTTAAGTACCAAGAACTGCTAAGTTCTGAGAAGTAAGGAATAAAACATGAAGGGGAATGGTGTTATAGGAAAATAATCCACGACAGAATGGTTTTATTAAAAGGTCAACACAAAGCAGAGTTACCTCCCCGACGTGGCTCATTTTCATGTAACAGCACCCTCGGAAGAGTTTTATTCCTCTTAAACTTGTATAGAATTCCTCTTATAGAATTTAACACCACGGTCACATAAAGTGATATAATTTTATCACAAAATAGATTTTGTATTCTTCTGAACAACTACATATCATGATTCATATAATTTATCTTGTCTCCAAGTATCATGACACTGTAGTTCGTTGCCATATGATCCATGACTTAATCTTACCAGTTATAACAATCTAATGAAATTTTCTCAAATTAATTGCAGTATTATTCTCTGTTAGGAGGTAAGCACATTTATCTGTGTGTATATGTATATATATATATATATATATATATATATATATATATATATATATATATATATATATATATATATATATATATATTTATATTATTACTGCATAACTTATCAAAACAGAAATAGTTCAAGCATATTTTATTCATACCTGAGGCATTTTCCAGTGGTATTTCATTAAAATCGCAATGCATATATATATGTATATATATATATGTGTGTGTGTGTATATGTGTATATTATATATATATATATATATATATATATATATAAGCATTGCGATTTGAATGAAATACCACTGGAAAATGCCTCAGGTGTGAATAAAATATGCTTGAACTATTTCTGTTTTGATAAGTTATGCAGTAATAACAGTCCACCTGGTATTCAACCCTGCTACACAGGGCTGTGGTTTTGTACCTACCTCAGGGGGAATGTTCCACTGTAGCCTTTGAGGTCCAGGGAGGTTGCGGTGAGGCTGTCCTTTACAGTGGTAATCATCTGTGTAACCCAGCTTGATAGCATCAGTCGACAGCACATGCTTTAAAAAAATAAAAATAAATAAAATATCATGTTGGGCTGTGAGATTCAAGCTCACAGTTAGCACATAAATGTAGGTCATACTGATTACAATATGTGGATTGCCAGCTTGTCATAATAATGTAGAACATACGTGACTGGATTTTTAAAGTGTTTGATTATGTACATACCTCCCAGAGGTGGCCTATAATTGGAGCATCAGCCCAGCTGTGCTCTGCATTCAGGCCAATTGTTCCGTTCTTGTAGATGATTAGGTTAAAAGACTTATCAAACCACCTGAAAGTGAAAGATTTTATAGTAAGCGAAATAAACAATTCAAAGCGTGCAGCTACAAGTTGGTAGCATCTTTTATCCGACTAAAAGATTTACCTGTCATAACACTTGCCATGCAGCAGGGATTTACCAAATTTGTGCAGTGACTCGACTGGATCGTCTGGATCGTGACGCTGCTCGGTGTCGTCCAGCGTGACAAAGAATGCTGCCTTCTCCACAGCATCAAGACTATGCCTGTTCTTCCCCTGTCTAAGGTAGGCATCACGGGCACATGCCCAAGGCACCCTGAAAGGCAAAAAGTAATTTAGTATCACAACAACTGAAAAACCACACAATGCATCATTACAGTGGAGTCTAAAAGTCTGAATGACGTACCAAGACTTGCTTTATGTAATCAGTAGTGAAAAACTAATTACATTTAATATTTATGAAACAAGCCTTCTTATTTATGGAAAGCCAAAATGACTCAATACTTAATATGCCGATTTGCTTTGTTGATTTCAACAGAAAACCAATATCAGGTGATCATTAAAGGGGTCATATGATTTTTAATGTTTTCCTTTTATTTGGGTGTGTAATGTATCCGTTTGTGCATGTATAAACTCTGCAAAGTCCCAATACTCATATGGTCCCCCAAAGGGATTTATTCTATCTAAAAGAACACTGCTCCAGACCTGCCCGAAACACGTCATTCGAAGTCCAGGTTTACTTCCATGATTTCTCTGCGTCACAGTGTGCAATATTAGTGTAATCCCACCCAAAGGCAGCCACAAAGAAAGAATGCGAGGCTTCAGTGAATTCAAGCACCATGCCGTGGGAAAACGGACAATATGAGTGGTTACTGTGTATTTATAACACAGTATAAATACAGTATGTTCCTGAGCGGTACAACCCAAACATTTGCCAATGCACAGTACATTTTATGAAGGACAGCTTCCTGAACCTGGGCGAGTACAAGGCAGGCTACACACAAAGGCTACTCCTGAAAAGTGGAGCTCATCTGACTTTACTCGGACAAGCTTGTGCTTCTGAATCAGAACCTGTAAGTGTGTTTGATTATTTTATGAAGTATCTGCTATTGACTGTTAAAATGCAGAGTTTTGTGTTGTGGGTCAGTTGCAGACCCCTGCTAACGTGCTAGCTAAAGTATGCTAAGTTGCCTCAGCTTTTTATGTGTTTGGTTGTATGTTGGTGGTCTGACAGAAACGTTGATTGTAGCTGCTGTTGTGAATGTATCCTGAAACATTTTATATCAATCAAATCACAAGAATCCTAGTTTTCTAAAGATATATTGAATGAGTACCTGTGTACAGCATAGTTAGCCCTGCTGGCGGGGTCGTAACTTACATCATATCTGAAAGGTGAGCGTTACAAAATAAAAATCTACCACTGTAGTGTTTGCGTTTGTAAACTTGTTTCCACTTGATCGCCAGCATTTTCTGAATCTGCCTCGAACTGATACGGTAAAACTGACATGTTGCTTAGGAACTTAGAATTGCTTTGAAGGCTACCACTAAATGTAATGCTAAAACAAACAGTAAAGCTAAGGGGCGTTACTTTTTAGACACACGCAAGACTTTTGGCCAATCATAACACTTTTAGGAAGGAGGGGCTTTGCAGAAATAGGAGCGTTTCAAGCAGCCTAGGAATAATGTACAATATTTGACAAATAATGTGTTTTTTGTACATTAAAGTATGTTAGCCTATTTTATTACGCCCAATAAAACAACATAATTAACGTTTAAAAATGTTTAAAAATCATAATATGACTCCTTTAAGAGACAACCCATCAGCCATTCAGGTGGCAGCAGTGCAATGCATAAAATCAAGCTTTGTAATGATGTAACTAGCTGCTACCTGTCTCCTGCAGTTAGGGAAGCCAGTTTCTCCTCTCCAGGCTGGGGCTCGGAGGTGTCAGCAAGGATCCTCTCGATCTGCTGTTCTATCTCTCGTGGCAGGAGCAGGCGTCCATCGTAAAACATGCTCACCTTAAAATAGCGTCCTTTGTGGTATACCACAATATGCCTGCTGTCTGACACATGCTGGAGGGTGTCTACACTCACAGGACAAAAATAAAGTGGCGGTTCAAGTGCAGAAAGAAGCAGGCCTTTTAAAATAGCAAAATGCCAGGAGCATGATATTTTTAAAAGTGCAATGGCACAACAAGCCACAGGAGAGGAAACGAGGGAATGGCAATTGGGTCAAGACCTTTGTTTCATGTATAACTCATAGCTCCAAGTAGTTGTGTACCCCCCTCCCCCCAACAGGGCACATTAAATTCAAGATAACATAGTATCAAAACAAATGTCTGACCTTTTGGCAAGCTATGTATGGAGACTTTATGACTAAAAAGAAAAATGATATTTACGGGGTATATTTGTTTTGGGGTGGAAAGCATAAATTATAGGAAAATTGTGTTAATCTGTGTTCACTCCTTTTCATGTCCTAAAGAGGCATAGGTTCAATTGACTCAAACAGGACTAGGTTAAACAAGGTAATTTGCCAATTTAATGAAGCACCTTATCTAGCTATCACCAATCAAGGCAGATATGATAATCATTGAGTAAAAAGCGTAGAAGCACACAGCAGGTGTAGGACAGGTTGGTGTAGAGGTGGCTCAAAAGCTAGCTTAAGCATGAGGGCTGTGCCATGAGGGTTCTGTACCTGTCTCTATGCCTGGGATGCGACTGGTGTTGAACATGCACTCATACTGTGATGAGCACATGGGAATAGTGTTTTGTAGCATAAGCTGAAAGGAAAAGCAAAAAGGAACAGGTCAAATAAAGCGTGCGGAGAGGGCTTTAATGGGCTATGTGGCTAATGAGATGCTACAGCATTTCTTCTTGAGAGAACAAGGTTGCCAATCAATCTTGGGGCACGGAGCAGTGAAGAAAGTCTGAACTCAATGGGTCAGAATGGAGGGAGAAGGATCCAGTGCAAAAAAGAAAGAAAAAAAACACAAGCACACACAAAAAAGTGATATGATGGAGGAACGTAATGGCAATGAGAAGAACTCCTGCACCACTAGAGGGCTACAGGGTCTTAGAGGATCTCAATGAGCTACTGCAGACAGCCAAAACGGACTCATCTTACCCCTCTCCTGGCCTGGGATACGGCTGGTATTGTACAACCGCTCCCACTGGGCCGAACAGAACGGTACCCTGTTCGCTAGCGCAAAGAGCTGTGCCCCCGTGAGCGCAACATCAGAAAGCGTGAAACAAAAAACAAGTACAAAAACTCTGAGTAAAATTCAAACTAATCTGCAAAAACTTGGCTTAGAGAAATCCAAAGGATCAAGCCAGAAGACCTAGACCATCGTAACATGCAATTATATGTGTAATGAGTAAGTAACCATTAAATGTATAAATGCATTATCAAAAAACTTTTCTTGTGATTATTAACTAAATGGCTGAAGCCTATTATTTGGTTAGTGTGTCTTTATGCAGGCAGTTAATAAGGCCCACAAAAAATTTATGAATAAATTATAAGTTATGCTATTACAGTCTATTACAACAGTCATTGTCTCTCTCTGCCAAGACGTTCTAACCGGTTTAATCTGAGCTCGGTCCAGCTTCCTCCGGTACAGCATGATGGCATGGATGGTGTTACCAGCCCTCGCTGCCTGATGATGTGTGGGGAAAACATAGAGGAAGTCCTGGAGGGAGGAAATAATTTAAGACCTCAAATTAGAAGACAGTACGTATTAACCCCCTCAGAGCACCTAGAAGCGTAGGATAATCTCTCTTACCATGGCATAATAGTTGCTATTGACCATAATCGGGTTACGGCTTCTAAGATAGATGTACTCCTCCCACCAATCGCTGACCTGAAATAAAGTTCCAGTTTGATCAAATGTGATGGAAGAACACAGACGAGAGAGGCAGAGTAGCCTCACACACCGTGTAGCTGGAGCAACCAAACAGATTTTAAATCTTACTTGACAATCAATGTGCTTTTCTTCATGGACTTTGTCATTTTGTTGTAATGGCATATTAGACGATTAGGTAAAGACGGACTATCACAGCCATACAGTATCTCACGGGTTTCTCAAGTTCATTTTGAATAGTATTTTACTGCCATTTCAGATGTAAATTTAAACCAAATATGCCATGGTGATATACCAATTATAACAAGAAATGTGGGTTTATTTTAAATCAAGAAAAAAAAGTCCCATCATCAAAGTGGGTGGATTTTCATCCCAGCAGATAATTTTGTTTGTATTTACATTCCACTATATTGATGTATTTTTGTAAAAGGGGTAATCTTGAAGGTGTTGTTAAAACAAATTGTAATGAGGAAAAACAATAATAAAATGATACCAGATTAAGAATAGCCTCAAAAGGCTTGTAGTAAGTAATTATAGAAAAGACATTTTAAGGACCCAAAGACACCATAATCACCCCGGTCATCATCTCTTGTATTTAAAAACAAAACAAAACTGGTTACTTGTTTAATCTGTCGTATCACCAAATCAGTTCTGCCATGGAGGGGAAAAGTGTAAATAGAGGACAAATTTAAAGCTACAAATCTTTAGAGTATGCCTGGCATTAATAATCTAACACACACACACACACACACACACACACACACACACAGGTGTATATGTATATATATATATATATATATATATATATATATATATATATTGCATATAATATTATATATAGTGCCCTCCACTAATATTGGCACCCTTGGTAAATATGAGCAAAAGGCAGCTATGAAAATTGTCTTCATTGTTGAACCTTCTGCTCTTTTGTTAACAAAAAAATTCACAAAAATAGGTTTATCCAAAATGCCCATTTCCACCAGCAGGGTAATAATTAAGAAGTTCCCGTCAACTGGAAATGTTATGAATCAACCTGGAATTGTCTCAACACACGGTGAAGAGGCTGGTTCAAGTGGTAAAAAATCTCCAAGGAGAATTGCAGAAGTTAGTTGTGTCTTGGGGTCAGAAAATTTCCAAAATTATAATCCGAAGTCACCTACATCACCACAAGTTGTTCGGAAGGGTTTCAAGAAAAAAGCCTCTACTCTCATCCAAAAACAAACTCAGGCGTCTTCAGTTTGCCAGACACTACTGGAACTTCAAATGGGATCAGGTTCTATGGTCAGATGAAACCAAAATAGTGCTTTTTGGCAATAAACACCAGAGGTGGTTTTGGTGCACACAGAGAGGTGGCCATATGGAAAAGTACCTCATGCTCACGGATAAATATGGTGGTGGCTCATTAATGTTTTGAGGCTGTTTGTCTGCCAGAGGTCCTGGACATTTTATTACGCACATGGCATCATGGACTCTATCAAATATCAACAGATATTAAATGAAAACCTGACCACCTCTGAACGAAAGGACCATGGTTGGATCATCCAGCAGGACAATGACTCAAAACAAACATCAAAATCAACACAAAAATGGTTTACTGATCACAAATTCAAGGTTCTGCCATGGCCATCCCAGTCCCCTGACTTGAAACCCATAGGAAACCTGTGGGGTGAACTGAAGAGGAGAGTCCACCAGCATGGACCTCGACATTTGAAGGATCTGTAGAGATTCTGTATGGAGGAACGGTCTCAGATCCCTTGCCATGTATTCTCCAACCTCATCAGGCATTATAGCGGAAGAGCTGTTATCTTGGCAAAGGGAAGCAGCACAAAGTACTGACTAAAAGGGTGCCAATAACTGTTGCATACTTACTTATAAACCAGTGTTTTGTTTGCAATTGTTTGATATCCATGAGAGCAGAGTATTTTTGTGAATTTTTTTAACAAAAGATCAAAAGGTTAAAAAATGAAGACTAATTGCACAGCCTTCTTTGCTCATATTTACCAAGGGTGCCAATATTAGTGGAATGCACTAATAAATAAATGCATTAAAAATAACAAACAAAAAATTATAAAAACCTACATAATTGGTGGCCCACAATGACTTCAACTTCAAGTACCACTGGAGTTTGGGGGCTAGGGTCTTCTGAAAGTCTAAAGCGAGTTCCTTCATCTTTTTGTATTCCTCATCATCCAGGAGAGGGCGCACAGACTCTAGATACTGTGGGTACAGTGGATAAAGGGGTTTTAGTCAGGCATGCACAACAGCACTTCAAATATATCTCCAGTATTTCATCAGGACGAGGTGTGATTAAAAAGTGCTCTCAAAAAAACGGCCTGCGATTATGAATGAAACCAGAACGTACTCTTGGTTACAAGTGAAGCCTGCATTCCCACATCCATTCCAACATTAGAGCTAGTTTAGAAATACAGTTCCCAACTGCGTGCATTGTAGTGGGTTAACAGACATCACACACAATGTACCTCATATTTTAAGAAGAAAAATTCCAAGATAACTCTGAAAACAGGACCCAGAACCAGACCACTGCTGGGTCCTTACACAATAAACCAATCTGCAAAGTGATCCACATTATTAATAAAGAACTGATGAATGAATCAAATAATTAAGTGCTGACTAAGTAAATGTAAAACAATACTCATCAATGACATTTAGTGGCAAATGTGTTCGTGAAAGCTGTAAAATTGTTGAGCTTACTCGTTTCATTGTTTCTTTCACAGAGGGCAGGGGTAAATTAGGCAGCGATGTCTGGAAGCTATACAGATTTGGTGTTTGCATCCCAGAGAAAATCTTCACCAGTGCCTATAAATGCAGCATTAAACATAAAATGTGCAGCAAAAAAAAAAAAAAAAAAAAAAAAAAAAAAGACTTACTAAGACATACGTGACAGGGGCTTTAAATCAAGCATTCCATTAATGTCTACAAATGACACGGCACTCTGACTGACTTACTCACCAGCCAGATGCGTGTTTTCCATGTCAGTGAGCCATGACGTTCATTCATCCAGCCAAACCAGGAGAGCAGGCCCTTCAGCATGCTTCTCATGGTAAAAATGATGACCACCCAGAGCCCTGTGCCCACCAAAATGCCCCCAACTCTGCTCTGGTTGTCCAGGGACATGTATTTACTGCAGGAAGAAGAGAAAACATGCGGATCTGAGAGTATTATGCAACACCAACTACAAATGGAATGATAGTCACTTGATACACAGTACACCATGCAGATTATGAATTCGTAAGGAAAAATGTACATCTGATATGTAGGTGTATAAATCTGTTTATGAGAGAAACAAAGTGCAATAGTTACAGCTTTACCTTACTGGGACATATTTGCCAATTTTATGGAAGAGCCCTAAGGAGGGATCCACTTGAGCATATTTTGCCCTTCCCATGTACCCTGCAAGCACCAGCATCAGCCCTGGGGCACTGCCTGGGTATACACCAGTCATAATGCCATTCTGTGGACACATTTTGATTAGAGGATATCAGCTTTACCTGACAAATTTATTATTATTATTTTTTTAATCTATCAAAATGCCAAATCTAATCAGCTAAAAATAAAGCTGTGAGTACTTAATCTGTTTCATACAGAAAATATTTGGATACCCACATGATTTTTATAAATCTCAAATATTTCAAATCTACAGTCACCACGTTCTTAGTAATGTACACAACAACAAATAGTTCAACAAGTGTGTTACGATTTCTTAAAATGTCAAAAAAAATTTTTAGAAATGTGCAATCGACCGATAAAAAGTCTTACGTTGATAACACATACACTACCAGTCAAAAGTTTAGACACATTCATTCTTTATTTTTTTTTCCACATTTTAGAATAATAATAGAGTCATCAACACTCTGGAATAACACAAACAGAACTATGGGAATTACGTTGTGATAAAAAATAAATAAAAAACCCCCAAAATGATTTAGCATTTTAGCATCTTCCTAGTAAACACCCCTTTCGCCCAGAATTTCCAGAAATGTATTCTTGGCATTTTCTCGACCGATTTCTTGAGGAATCTCCCTGAGATGCTTTTTAAACAGTATTAAAGGAGTTCCCTCCTACACTGGACACTGTACTAGCTACTTTTCGGAATATTTCGCTCCAAGTCATACGTTCAAATAAATATTTTTTTGTAAATAAAATGTTAGTTTTCTAATGAAAGAAATTACTATGTTGGCATGATTATATTTTTGTCTACGACACCAATTTCAAACATTTAATCATACACCTTCAGATCAAAAGATTTTTAAGATCATGAGAAGCATTTCAGTTGAGTGTCTCCAAACTTTTGACCGGTAGTGTACATTACTTTAAACCTGTCATTTGTACATACAGTGGCTTGAAAATGTGGAACTGTTGGAAAATTGCAGTCAACAAACAACATCCAACGAACCTGAAGAACCTGGAGCAAATCTGGCATTTAGAATGGGCTAAAAACACAGAGGAAGAACAGTGTAAAAAGCTGGTAGGAAAGGTGGTTCTTCCAAGTACCAGTCTGAAAAGGTTGAGTACTTATGCAAACAGCATTTTTCATTTTATATATAGATATAATTTTTTTTAGGATCTGCTGACAAATAATGCATTTTGACTTTGTAAAACTACTTTTAGAGCATAATGGTTTGTAATAAAATATACTGGCTGGAACAATCTGTTTAGGTGTCATTTGTAATCCTGACGAGTCTTATGACCTCAATACTTTTTCAAGGCACTGTAAATAACTATTATTTTAAATATTGGTCTGAGTTCTCCCTGAATGCTCACATGACCAGATACGCCCTAGCATATGGAAAATGGAAAATCCATATCTCCCTCATGCTAATACTCGTTGGTCACAACATATACATACGTCACAGTCATAATGCAGGTGCTGCCGTATGCGGTTTTAGATGTTTTGTAACGAACCAGCTCGAATGACACATCTGAAAACTGTGATGTGCAGGATGTTTGTCAGTACCTTGAAGCGGATGAACTTCTTCTTCCACGAGTGGAGGCCTGACAGGTAGACCTGGCGCAGGGCTTCATGGCTCAGTTGCAAATCAATACCATCGGGAGAGACAGTAAACTGAAAGGCCACGGCCTGGTGAGCTTCTGCCATGCTGACTGGGGCACAGGGACACCTCGAGCAAATAAAACACTATGCTGGAAGAAAAAGAAGAAGAATTTAAACAGTAAAAATGTTAGCTATGACCTGGCAAATGCAATTAAGAAGAACATTAGCCAAACGTGATCATTTCTTTAATATGCACAGAGTTAAGGTGCATACTGGGGATGCAAATCTCTCTCTCTTTTTTTGCATAAAATTTAATACAGCACATACCACTGCTGCCCAGAGTACAGGGGCTTTCACTGACCAAATGCATGAAAGCATAATTTTGCTCGATTTCTTATTAATATCGTAGCTATTCTTGTTAAATGTAATTCTGTTAGTGCTCAGTTTTAATGTCATGTAATCAATTAGAGACCACGTGATCCGTATACATGTAACATATGAATCCAGCAATGACACATTGAATGACCAAAGCTAGCTAGCAAAACTTCATGCAAAATTCAAACAGCCAACAACAAATAAGCACAAACCTGCAAACAAAAAGTATCAAAACATCAATATAATAATTATGTCTAATAATCACTATTAGCATTTCTGTCCACAAATCCTGGAAGCTAGCTAATTAGGATGCTAGCTAAATGGCTAGTCAACATTAAACGCCATGTTTGTTTACTCTGTATAGGACGAACGCACAGCTTACCTTTGCACTCTGTATTTAGATTTAGCATTCAGTTTTAACAGAATTTTATCGCTTCTTGGATATATGTTTATGTCTCTATCCTGATACGCTACTGATGCTGTCTGGCTACAAATTTGAACGAGGATAAAGAACGTTTCGGTTTCAGACGCATACCGAAAACTGCATACTAGCACACTAAACAGTACGTGGGGGGGAGTACGTAACCTGCCGTTTACCATACTACAAACTGTAGTATGCTGTACGTAGCAAATGGCTGAATACCAACTGCCCTCATACTCCGCACATAGGCGCACTATAGGGTGGATGAAATAATGGCTTCTACGCCCTACGTAGTGCACTATGTTTACATTGCAGAATTTTTAGGGATTCAACCTCAACCTCATTTAACAAACAAACCGCCCCTAGTGATGTGGAAGCGGTTTATTTGGCTGTGAATTTAGCCATGAATAATGTGGATATTTTCCTGGGAAAGGCTCCAGGTTCGCCGTGACCCTGAAAAGGATAAGCAGTATAGAATGGATGGATGGAATGTGGATTTAAAAAAAAAAAAAAGAATTATTTGATGAAAGGAGGGCCGAGACAGACAGACAGACAGACAGTAAGAAAGAAAAAAAGAAAGAAGATTATTTCATAGATAATTATTTAGTGAAAACGTTCAACCAAAATGTACATAAATAAACTATATATTTCTATATATTCTATATACTATATAATTCATTCATTTTATTTCATGTTTTGTTTTGTCTTACAATAGCAGAACTTTTTTTGTGCCATGCAGAACCGTTTTAAAAAGATTCTGGGTTGGATCAAGCAGTCAATTCTGAAAATAAGGAAAAAGAAGAAAGAAGGAAAGAAAGAATCATAATGAGTATTATGATGATGATGATGATTATTACTATTAGTAGTAGCAGTATTAGTATAATTAGGGGGCCATGGTGGCTTAGTGGTTAGCCTTACACCTCAAGGGATGGGGGTTCAATTCCCGCCTCTGCCCTGTCTATGGAGTGTGCATGTTCTCCCCGTGCTACAGAGGTTTCCTCTAGGTACTCCGGTTTGCTCAAATAGTTTAAAGGCATGCAGTGTAGGCTGATTGGCATCTCTAAATCATCTGTAGTGTGAGAATGTGTGTGATCATGCCCTGCGATGGGTTGGCACCCCATCCAGGATGTCCCCCGCCTTGTGCCCGAGTTCCCCGAGATAGGCTCTAGGCTGCCCCGTAACCCTGCATAGGATAAGCGGTACAGACAATAGATTGATGGATATTATTATTATTATTATTATTATTATTATTATTATTATTATTATTATTATTATTGTTGTATTGTTGTTGTTGTTCTTGTTGTTAAGGAACAGTTCAACAAATTCAACACTGGATGGCGCTCTCGCGTTCCCTTTTTATCTCACACATACTTGAGAACTGCATGCACTGAAGCACTATGTATAGCTCATAGACAATACATAGGATATAAAAGATAAGCTATCTGTGGTACCTCCTCTTTTGACTCTGCTCACACTAAAGACACAACTATGAATTGGACAATTAAATATGTCCCCAAATGTCACCCCAAAAACAGAATGGGCAAAACTAATACTGACACACAGCCCAGACAATATTAATCTCATTAATTATTAGTTTGGAAGACCAACATTTTGTTTTTTCCTCTATGGTAATTAAATGATAAATAAGGTGTTGTGATATGATGAATAAACAACATAAATGAACTGTTTTTCAAACATTTATTTTTATTTTATTTAATTCTCACCTCATCCAAAGACTACAATCTAGTTGTTTATAAAGTATACAAGTGCATGAAAATTAATTAGATAAAACCTCATTTGCATGAATAAATAAAAAGAATTCTTTGAAAATCCAATAAAAAATATCTGCAACCAACTGGCAAAGATTTATTGGGATGTCAGTTGTTTTTAATAAAAACAATTAAACACAAGGAATGTGACAATCACACTATGTCTGTTCCTTGTGTGTAGCTGACAGACTCTTATAAAAACTCTTATATAATCAACATAAATTTACATTCAGAATTCTGATCACCTAAGTGGCAGCTCACTTCTTTTAAACTATGCCTGTGTTTCAAGTATTTTTTTTTTGTTGTTGTTGCCTTAAGTGACATTCTGTGTTACTATCCACTGAATTCTGTATGATTTCATGAGTACACTAATGGTACACTAACAGAGGTTTCACTCTATTTATGCATGTTAGCATTACTGATTAAACTAATGGATGGAGAATCGATGGTGATGATGATGATGATGATGATGAAGTTTAGAATATGGCTGAATGGTATACCAGTATTAAAGTGAATACACACAATTTGGATTTTACCATACTGTAGATATCATGCTAAACTTTGAGCTATATAATTTTTTGAAAAAGCAAACCTAACGCTGAATGACTTCGCATAGTAAGCTGTCTAAATCTGAGTGTCTAAGCATGAGAAACACTGCAATCAAATTGTATATTTCTGCGGTTAGCTATGCTGATAGTGGTTTTGTTTAGTAGCTGTTGACATTTGCTTGCTTAGCTGTATTATAGACTTATTATAATTTTTATTTTTATTTTTATGAAGTTCACTATTGCTATCACAAAAAATTAAGAACAAGCATGAGCCAGTTTTTACTCTATCCTAAGCCAAGGATTGATCAACTTGAAAACTAAAATAGATAGGGAAAATTGGCCCCCACCTACAGGGTCCTATGGCAGAATTGGCACTTTATGTTGTCTTTTGTTTCTACAATGTGCTGTCATTGGACAGTGAAGTTATAACACTATAAATTTGTACCGCCAACCATGTTTCACAGATTTCTTCAGAGTTCTTTATTCCAGGCTCAGATTTATTCCATTGCCCAGTCCACAGTTTTTTTCTTCACCTTTAATACATTTCTTTCTTTACTACAGTCTACACACTCACCGGCCACTTTATTAGGAACACCTGTACATCTGCACATTCATGCAGTTATCTAATTAGCCAATTGTGTGGCAGCAGCACACACACAAAAAAAATGCAAAAAAAAATATATAAAAAATCATGCAGATACAGGGCACGAGCTTCAGTTTATTCAGTTAATAATCAAACGTCGCAATGAAGAAAAAGTGTTATTTGATTTTGATTTTCCATGGATGTTGGTACCAGAAAGGCTAGTTTGAGTATCTCAGAAACTGCAGATCTCCTGGGAATTTCATGAACACAGTCTCTAGTGTTTACACAGAATGGTACAAAAAACAAAAAGCATTCTGTGTGCAGAAAGTCTGCAGGCTGAAACACCTTGTTGATGACAGAGATCAGAGGAGAATAACCAGACATGTATGAGTTGACAGGAAGTCTATAGTAACTCTAATAATCACTCTTTACAACAGTGGTGAGGAGAAAAGCATCCCAGAATGCACAACACATCAATATAAGATAACTGCATGAATGTGCAGGCGTACAGGTGTTCCTAATAAAGTGGTCGGTGAGTGTAGATTTATTCTTTACTCCGGTCCACAGATTTAATCCCAACTCCAGTCCACAGATTTAATCCCAAATCCAGTCCACAGAGTTAATCCCACCTCCAGTCCACGGAGTTAATCCTTACTCCAGTCCATATATTTGTTCCACACTTCTTGGCAAAATAAACCCTGGAGGGACGTCAGTGGAAAGAAACTGTCAGGGCTGAAACAATATGAGGCTGAGAAGTGTCCATCGCTCCTCTAGTTTTATCCTTTCAAGTCTCATTATTTGCTGTGTTTGGAGTGTCAATGGTAAGTCATTAGCTAGTCAGTATCAGTTTTTGATTGTGTTTTATACCGTGTATTTTGTGTTCTAGTTTTCATTCTCTGTTTTGCTGAATATTGCATTATTGGCTCATCAGACCATGAGGTAGCTAAATTAAACGTAGTATTTAAAGTGATTTAATATATTTACTTTTAATTTTCTTTCTGATATGATATTCCTTAAAATGTGATATATATATATATATATATATATATATATATATATATATATATATATATATATATATATATATATATATTTGTATGTAATTACAAACATTGTTGCACGCCATTGTAATAATATTTCAGTTGCCATCGTGTGCTCTGTCATTTTATATACGTTTATGTTGTGTAACATGTACGGCTTTCCTGTACTGTAACCCTATCCTTCCTACCAACTTCCCAGCATGTGTTGTGTATAACTTGTCCATCTTTAGGTTTGGTTTTTATAGGCATAAAACTGAGTCTTGGAATTTGACACAAATTCTCTCGTATTCCCTAAAACAGCCAATTACCAGCATCACTACTGAAAGCTATCCACTTCCTTGCTTTTTTCAGTTTTAAAGCATGAATACTCAGTAATAATTAATACATGATTGCTGCCTGTTGTTTACATCAGTGTTTGCAGATACAGCAGCCCCATTGGACATGCTGCTCACAGCTTGGGCCACTTTTTGTACTGTCCTCCTCTAATTGAACAGCTTGAAAAACTTTCCCCTCCTGTTCGCCTTTTATTCTCCCGCAAAACTTAACATTCAGGACCAGTCAATCCCTTCCGAAAACATGTCAAAAGAGTACTCAGTTCCTGCTTTAACTCCAAAATGAGTTCAATTCTCATGTCCTTGTAGGAGACTACTGTGAGGTGAACTGGTGCCACAATGGTGGGACATGTGTGACTGGCGTAGGAGAGGAACCTTTTGTCTGTATCTGTGCTGAAGGATTTGCAGGAGACACCTGTACTGCCAAAGAGAATGGTAACGGTCACGTCATGTTTATGTGATTAAATATATGTGATAGCAGTATTTAATGAAATACGCAAGTTTTAGACACGTCCACAAATGTGTTCTGTCAGGTCCATGCAGCCCTAACCCATGTAAAAATGATGGCGAGTGTGAGGTGATTGCAAACTCCAGACGGGGAGACGTTTTTAATGGCTATGTTTGCAAATGCCAGTCTGGATTTGAGGGCGTCAACTGCCAAATCAGTGAGTATGCCATCTTATTATAATATGCAGGTGTACTGACCAGGATGGCAGGAGTACATACAGTAGCACTAATCATGTAATTTACAATTTGCCTTGCATTTGCCAAGTCAAGTTAAGCCAAGTTTATGTATACTTTACACAGTCAAGACATATGTACATTGAAATGCTTGTTGCGCAAGTAAAATGAGTCTGGTATGTATAGTCAGTAAACATGGCCAATTAAGGAGGAAACCTTTTTTGTCCAGTAGCCCTTCAGCAAATGTGAAATTATCTCATTTTAATGATTACCTCACATACAACTCACTGCATCCTTCAACATTCTGAAGCTTGTGTTCAAAATAGTGTACAAAGATATCATATGCTCCGTGGACTATAACTACATAGTGCTCACATATATTCATATTTGAGACGTATTTAAGGATTTCCCAAAGGATTTTCCTATAGCAAATTGCATCAATAGGCACTCAAATCATTACTTATGTTGTTTGTGCTTTATTCATTATATTGGTGCTGAAGAAGTGTGTTAACATCATTTACAGTTCATCAAATCGTGTCACAGTTCTGAAATCAGCAGTATTCTCTTGACACTCTTCTCAAAGCCGGCCACAGCAAGAGCATTTACGTTGTCATAGTATTTATTCCAGTTTGTGTTGTTCAGCAGCCAATCTGGAGCTATAATCATTGTAAAACAGACGCACCCAGGATGTAGAATGTACAGTTGTGGTTAGAGAGCACTACGGGTAGTTTTTAAATAATAGGCGTTGTCATGATTTTCCAGTCTTGGCTTGTCTTTGTCTCAGTCTCGGCTTGTCTGGGCTCTGTTTTTCTCCCTTTATGATAGCTAAATGTGGAGTTCTCTGGTGTTCTAGCTGCTAAGGATCCCATGCTCTCACTGCCGTGGCCCAGGTTCGATTCCTGGGGAGGGATCTCCAGCCACTGGGTTGTACTCAGTGCTGGTCCTAAGCCCGGAGAAAATGGGAGGGAATTTGGTGTAAAACCTGTGCCAAATCAAAATCTAAACGGACCCTCCCATAGCGTGGGAATAATGCT
This sequence comes from Ictalurus punctatus, assembly GCF_001660625.3. Classification (NCBI taxonomy): domain Eukaryota; kingdom Metazoa; phylum Chordata; class Actinopteri; order Siluriformes; family Ictaluridae; genus Ictalurus; species Ictalurus punctatus. The sequence goes on from NC_030442.2 coordinate 9,870,929, forward strand.
AGGAAGGAGAAGATCTCTAAATGTGATTTTAAGCATAGATTCAAATATTCCATAGACACTTCTACAGAAAGTAAAGTACAAAACATAGGAAATAAGCCCCCAGTCTGGTGTGTATACTTAAGGAAAGTCCAGAATTTAATTAAAGTAGGAGGCATTGTGGCATTTAAAAAAAACAACAACTTTTATTATAATTGCACTGTACATACAGTATATTCTGTATATTCTGTATATTAATTTTTTGAAATTATTATTATCTAAAGTGTAGCAAGCAATGTAAATACTTATTTTTAGACATTAAAATGATTAAAGTTTACAAATTATTAATTACTAATGATTACTAATTATTACTTTTTTTTTTTTTTTTTTTTAAATGTCATTAGCCATAGTATTGTAATGGAGCATTCACTGTATCAGATATCCCTATTAAATTCTACCCGAATTTTAATATGTCTTTTGCTGTCCCCACTGCTGGCAGTGACAGAGCCTTAGCATTAGACAGGTCAGCTGCTATAGCGCCAGTGTAATTACTCAAGCTCTAATAAACTCTTAAGAGGTTTTTATAGTAGCATATCCCAGTCTGGGCTTTTGGCCATCCAGAAGGTTCCAGAACCTTTACTTTAAATATAATGGAGAGATTTAGTGAGTTCCTGGAAAACTTTGACAACATCCAGGAAAATCTTCTAAAGCAATACATAGTATTCAATTTAAATAATACTTTTGATGTCCAGTAGTCTCCATCGTATATACAGTTTTTTTCTCTTCTTCAGAAACACCTCTGACCCAAATTAAGTGTTTATCACTGCGTGTTTGCGCACGTGGGAAGCTGATCTGGGCTTGAGCCCAAGCTGTTTTCAGGTCCCATCAATCCTCTTAGGAGTTTTTGGCACAGAGTGGTTGGTGCTGATGAGAAGCGTAAAGGTAGATTAGGGTCTTTTTGTGTTTTGCTTTGGACTGCAGACTCTTAAGCCTATGATAAGTACAGCCTGTCTTCTTCAGAGCACAACAGGCTTTTTTTTTTCTTTCTTTCTTTCTTTCTTTTTTTTTTTTGCCTATACTGGTTAGTTCCAGAGCATACTGCCACTTAGTGGTGACTACTGGAAATTACAGGAAAACAAACAATAGAAAAAATGTGAACTAGAGCATATTGTAAAACATTTTTAATCCGTTTATATTGAATCAAGTTTCTAGAAGGGAATGTATTTTGGCTACTTGAAAAAAACAGAATAATGACAGAAGTCCTGCTTTCTGGTCTGAGGTGCCAGGTAGTGTATAAGCACATATTGTATTGTTGGAAGCTTACAAGGTTTTCTGGAGTTCCATAAAAAGCTGGTGGAATTCCATTTTAAATTGGTATGCAAAGGTATAAAGGAGATAGGTCTGTAATATGTGTGTCATTTGGAGTGCTAAACAAATTACACAAATAAACCAAGCACTGTCGTAAGATAAAATGGAGATTTTGTTTACTGTCATATTTTTTCTAATAGTAGCCTATAGCTTGCAAATTCACTCTAAAAAATTGACGTATTTATTCACTGACAAATAAGTATTCAGCATAATAAAACAGATTACACAGATTTGTTTTTTTATTTGAGCGGCAAATTATCTAGAGTAAGGATTCTTGGACATTTGGACAGTTGTTTTAAATAAGAAAATTATTTTAAAAAGTAATTAAAACGGCAAAGAAATTTACTTTAGAGCTTGTCCGAGCCCCTCTTTTTCTCCCAATGTGCTACTTGTCTGCCTCAGTGCCTCCAGTGTGTGTGTGTGTGTGTGTGTGTGTGTGTGTGTGGAAGAACATCTCTTCCCATGCAGCTGAATGACCTCATAAAGCCTCTTTCTTTGTGTGAGGGGGAAAAAAATTGCAGTCTAAGCTTTATGCATAATAAAGTAGATGCATTCATGTATACATTGAGTTCTCCATGCTCAGAGTTAGGTAAGAATAGTCTTTTAACATTTTTAGTCATGAAACTTCACTTCCTCTATATTTCCAAATTAGGCTTCACTTCTCCATCAACAACTCCTGATGACATAAAATATACCAAAAGGCCTTTTTCTCCATGTAGGGATCTACGTATCATTGCTTTTTATAGTTTAGCCTTACCTTGGGCCAAGTGAAGCACAGAATGTCATCTTCTTAATTCTGTTTAAAGCACACCTTTAATAGGTTTTATCTGGTGTCTCTACTCCAATCATGCCTTCTGCAGATGTTGCATTGCCAGTGATTGCCCCAGGTTTTATCTGAGGTCATGACCTTGCGCTGTGCATTCCCAGACTTTCCTCTGTTCGTGACCACATTCCTACAATGGTGCCTGTTTAAAAACAGTCATTAAATATATGACCACCTGTTATAAAGTGTAAAGAGAAAAGATTTGCGAGCCCAAATTCTCATTAGATTCAGGACCCTGGTGAATGTTTGCCTTTCTCAACCATACAGCACTACAGCCCATTGTAAGCTTTCTAGATGTTTCGTGTACAGTAGAGATTGTCCATCTGAACCAGATAGTACACTGTCCCAGGAGATCATAAACTCGTTTACAGGAAGGTGGAGCACCTGCCTCCATCTGCAAAAGCACACAGTGTCTGCTTTGCACCGCTCTCACTCATCGCTTACTCACCGCATATATAGTCGTACCAATAGCTGACCTGATTAAATAACCCTAGAGAGAAGTTTAAAAGTGGGTAACTCAGAGAATGCACTATTATGCAGTTAACTCATGCAGTTATTTTGTGTGAACAAAATCTTTGCCTTACAGAATACTGCCTTACAAGCTACTTTTAAATGAAATAAGATAACTCACAATTTTACAGATGTGAATGACTGTGATAACCAGCCTTGTAAGAATGGAGGCGTATGTCGTGACTTGGATGGAGACTACACGTGCCAGTGCCCTTCTCCCTATGTAGGGAAGCAATGCCAGCTAAGTAAGCATAGTACTGATCAGTATTCGAATAATGACGCTCATGGATGTACCATAGATTGTATTTTCCCTATATTTATCTTGTATTTTATTAGATGTAAAAAGTTCCACATGAATAATTTCCCTGAATGTGTTTCTTTAATGTCACAAAAATAAAATTTGTGTCATGCTCCATAAACATGCAATTTGTTGCTTCACAATGTTACTAGAACATTTCTCGCACAATGGTCTCTGGTAGTTAACAACCAGCATTATTAAAAGTTACTGTTATTGTTCCAGTAGCTAAAAATTTATTATTTGTATTATTAGTAGTAGTAGTAATTGTATTTGTAAAGGAGTCAGATAGTTATACAGCATCTTTAGTTTATTTTTGAAAACTATACAACACCCAAAGCATTGCTTTATACTATATACAGTCTCCTCCAAAAGTATTGGAACAGCAAAGCCAATTCTATTTTTTTTTCACTGTACATTGAAGACATTTGGGTTTGAGATCAAAAGCTTATTATGAGAAGACAGATCAGAATTTTTTGCTTCCATTTCCTCATATTTACATCTAAATATGTTAACCAACTTAGAACCTGGCACTGTTTGTTTGAACCCACCTATTTTTAAGTGATCAAAAATATTGGAACAGTTGACTGCTAGGAGTTTCTTACTGCCAAGGTATGCCCTGTTAAATTGATTATTTAAAGAATAAACAGCACTGAATGTATACTCTTGGTTTGAGCCCTATTTTTAGCCTGTGAAGACTGCATTTGTTGTTAAAAAGGTTAAACCAACATGAAGGCCAGAGAGCTGTCTGTGGGAGAACAGCAAGAGATTTTGAAGCAGAGAAAATAGGGAAAATCTATCAGAGCCATTGCACAAGTTTTGGGCATAGCCAATACAACAATTTGGCATGTCCTGAAAAAGAAAGAAACCACTGGTGTACTAACATCCAGACATGGAACATGTCGGCCAAGGAAAACAACAGCATGACAGAAACACAGTGAAAGCTGTGAAGTTAGTGACATCACCAGCAACCTTCACAGGGCAGGGGTGAAGGTATCACAATCCATCATTCAAAGAAGACTTCAAGTGTAGAAATATAAAGGCCATACCACAAGATGAAAACCACTCGTGCAGTAAGACTCAGAAGGCCAGATTTGCAAAGAAATACAGAGATGAGCCACAAAAGTTCTGGACCCAAAATTAACCTCTACCAAAGAGATGGAAAGGCCAAATTGGTGAGAAAGAATGGATCTGCTCATGATGCAAACCATAGAAAACCTAGCCTGTAAAAGCAACACAAAAGAAAAATGCAACAGTTTGGTCATATCATTGATGCAGTTATTGTAACCAATGGATATGCAAACAAATGTTAAATGTTATTTAATTTAATTTACTTAAAGACTATCTGTTCCTATACTTTTTCGCACCTACAAATTGGGTGGTCTGCCACTAAAGGTGGCATGTTTTAAGATGTTTAACACATCTAGATGTAATTATCAGGAAATGAAAGCTGAAATTTGGATCTATAATCTCATATTCTTCTTTTAATCTCAAACCCAAATGTCTTCAATGTATAGCGAAAACAATAGAAATGGCCTTGCTGTTCCAAAACTTTCAGAAGGGACTGTATCACAGTATAGATGTGGAGCTAATCTGTCTCTATTCCTGTGGCAGGCTGTATCTCTTTGTTAGGAATGGAGGAAGGGGGAATTGTCGAGTCCCAGATCTCTGCCTCCTCTGTGCACTTTGGCATACTTGGATTGCAGCGGTGGGGACCTGAACTTGCCCGCCTCAACAACCAGGGTTTCGTCAACGCTTGGAGTTCAGACCCCAATGACAAGAACCCTTGGCTTGAGGTTGTTAGAAATATCACTGAGACAATCTGTGGTCTCGCATAATAATTTACGCTACTTATCCAAAAACTGAATGCATTTTAGATAGGCTTTGTTTTCTTAACCATGACTGTTCTTTCAGATCGATCTACAGAAGAAGATGCGTCTCACTGGCATCATCACACAAGGAGCCAGTCGCATGGGCACATCTGAGTTTATCAAGTCCTTCAAGGTTGCATCCAGCTTTGATGGCAAAATGTATATGATGTATAGAACTTCTGGCCAGAGGAAAGACAAGGTGAGTAGCATAGATAATGCATTACTCTTTGTCTTTTTTTTCTGTGGTTTAGTTTGGTATTTACATCTGTCTTACATTCCTGCAGGTGTTTATTGGGAACACCGATAATGACAGCACCAAGACAAACCTGTTTGACCCCCCGATTGTGGCTCAGTACATTCGCATCATCCCTGTGGTGTGCCGCACAGCATGTACTCTGCGGCTGGAGCTGGTTGGCTGTGAACTCAATGGTAATTCAGATGACTGATTAAAAAAATCTTGTTTTCTTTGAGCAGAATGACTGCGATATATGCCACTCACTTTTACTAGCATCTAGAATTTTTAAAAGACAGTTTAAGAGTGAGGGTTTATTTTCTACATAGCATCAGAATCATGTTATAGCCTCCAATTTTTTTTTTTAAATGCATGATGCAAAAGCCTGGACTAAAAACTCACTTGCTAAATAGATTAAATGTCATATACACGTGTATGTGGTGTGTGTGTGTGTGTGTGTGTGTGTGTGTGTTTTACTTTGCTTCATTTATTATTTATTATTACATTTATTTATTTTATTATCTTTCAGTGTTTTCTTTGTATTTCATACCCTATATTCAATGTTTTGTTACTTTATACATACTATTTTTTTCTATTCTCATATTTATCTCTATCCATTACTTCTTACTCCCAGGCTTTAGCTGAAATTGATCTCTCCCTTTCATGTGCTATTTCATTACTGTGTTATTCTTTGCATTTGCCAGCATATTTATCATTGTCCCTCCTCTTCCATCTTTCTGGTTACAGTCTACTCCAGTGCTGTAGGCTGCACTGAGTCCCTGGGTATGAAGTCTCGTCTTATCTCAGACAACCAGCTGTCGGCTTCCAGCGCTTTCCGCACCTGGGGCATAGATGCATTTACATGGCTTCCACACTATGCTCGCCTGGACAAGCAGGGCAAAACCAACGCCTGGTCCCCAGCCAGCAACAACCGCACTGAGTGGCTTCAGGTGACTAGTGCTTCTTTTAAGCCTTTAAGTTCACATTAAAAAAGCAAAACAAAACAATTGTATTGCTGTATTGCAAATCTAATGGCCTTGATCATTTATTTATTTATTTAATCATATATTGCTGGATTCACCTGTTAAACTCAACCAGATCAAGACATCTCTCACATTACTCACTCCTCCTAACACAAGTCCCTGTTAGTTTCATCGTACTTACCTAGTTCCATCGTAGTTTTGCCCCATTATATATGCATTTATGAGCTGGTCCCTCCTAAAGCCCAAATACAGGGTGGAGATCAACATAGTTGTCACGTACCGTGGAGAATACGGAAGCAGATGTAGGCAGCAGATTCAGGCAGTATAATCTAGAGGAGTAAACAAAGTTCGTAGTCGAGAAACAAGCAGGGGTCAGGCGATCATGCAAACAAAACAAACAGGGCAAGGCAGAAATCGAGGTCGGGAACGTAAACAATGGTCAACGTCACTTTGCAATAAACGTGGTAGAAGGCTTGGATAACGACAGAGAAACTAGTCAGCTGAACGTTTACTTCGCAAAGTATGTCTGCATCCAAAGTCTCTTAAAAGCTGCGGTGAGAGGGCGAAGTGATTGGCTGCAGGTGTGTGTGATCATAACTCTGGGGAAGGTGAGCGCATGTGTGTGTGGGAAGTGTAGTCCTCAGCGGCCATGTTAGAATTGGGTGTTGCTTCTCAGGAAACCGAGTCATAGCTGGGCTGAGATATGACAGAAACCCCCCCCCCCCCCCCCCCAAAGGGCTCACTCCGGGAGCAGAGTTCTCTTTCTGGGTCTCCCCTGGGGTCGTGGACCTGGAAGTTCAGGGTGAGCTGCATGGAAGTCCTTGCTGAGCTGTGGGTCCAGTATGTCTTGTGTTGGAATCCAGCATTGTTCTTCTGGTCCGTAGCCCTCACACTCGACTAAATATTCCAGCTTACTTCTCCTGCGCCTAGAGTTGAGGATATTCTTGATCAGGTATGCAGGTTGCCCATCGATCTCCAGTGGTACAAGAGGGGTTTCGGAGGGCACCTGCGTGGCTAGAGGTCCTGTGATGACGGGCTTAAGACACGTGGAAGGAGGGGGCTATGCGGCTGTGTCAAGGTAATTCCAGATGGTAGGTAACCTCATTGATTTGTTTGAGGATCTTGAATGGCCCCATGTATCATTTGTGTGAGTTTTTTGCAGCCATGTGGTTGTCTCAAGTCCCTTGTGGATAACCAAACCCTATCTCCAGGCTGGTAATGTGGATGTTCACTGCGGCAGCGATTAGCTCTACATTTGTATGTGTGTGGCATCTGTCTCAGGCACTGGTGTGTGTTGGACCAAACTTGTTCGCTCCTCTGGAACCACTGATCCACTGCTGGTGATTCCGTGGGAGTTGCATTCCAAGGAAACAGTGGGGGTTGGTAGCCTAGGACGCACTGAAATGGAGGCCCGTGGCTGAGTGTTGTAGTGAATTTTGAGGATATTCGGCCGACGGAAGGAATCTGCTCCAATCCTCGGGGTTAGAGGCACAGAATTTCCTAAGGAACTGGCCTAGTTCCTGGTTGACTCGTTCCACTTGGCTGTTAGCTTGTGGATGATAACCAGATGTGAGATTGACTGTGATCCCCATTTTTTCCATAAAACTGGACCATACCCTGGATGTGAATTGAGGTCTTGGATCACAGACTATTTCCTCCGGGATGCCGAAGTAACTGAATACATGCTGAAATAGTAATTCGGTTGTCATGAATGCGGTGGGCAGGGTGTGTAGTGGAACGAACCTTACTGACTTTGAAAAGCGGTCCACTGTTACCAGAATGGTTGTGTTACCTTGGGACTTGGGTAGATCTGTAACAAAGTCAATAGATATATGTGACCATGGGTGTTCTAGTACGGGCATGGGTTGGAGCTTGCCGTGTCCGTGGTACCTTACTCTGTGCACATGATGAACATGACGCCACCACTCTGTGTATCTCCCTCTCCAATATTAGGCCACCAGTACTTCTCCCATAATAGATGGTAGGTGCGTTGTGCCCCTGGGTGACCTGTGCCAACCACCGTGTGGGCCCAGATGACGAGTTCCTGTCAGTGCCATTCAGGCACGAATCGTCTTCCTGAGGGGCATGTTTCTGGAACTTGTGACTGGGGAATGTTCTCTACCGCTTGATCCAGCTCCTACTCTAGGGCACTGATAATACATGAGGGGGTATGATGTACTCCTCTGAACCTCGGTGTTGTCCAGACGAGACAGGGCATCAGCCTTAGTGTTCTTGGATTCGGGTCGGTATGACAGGGTGACTGGAACCTGGCGAAAAACAGTGACCATTGGGTTTTTGTGATCAGTGGATATGATGAAAGGGTGTTCGCTGCAGCCAGTGTCACCATTCTTCCAGGGCTAGCTTAACGGCCAAGAGTTCTCTATTGCCCACATCGTAGTTTCTTTCGGCAGGTGATAGTTTTCGTGAAAAGAATGCCACCGGATGGAGTTTGGGCCTCTCTCCGAAACGCTGAGAGAGAACAGCTCCTACGCCTGTCTCTGATGCGTCGACCTCCACCACGAATGGTTTGGATGGGTGTGGGTGCTTGATAATGGGAGCGGTTGTGAAGGCCTTCTTGAGCTGATCAAGTGCTGCTTGGGCAGCTGGGTTCCATGGCAGGCCTTTGGGCTTTCCTTTCAACAAGGACGTCAGTTGGTTTGCTATGGAGCTGAAATTTCAGATGAACCTTCTGTAGAAATTGGCGAAACCCAGGAATCTCTGTAGCTCCTTCACTGTTGCAGGCTTGGGCCAGTCTACCACTGCTTTTACTTTTACTTGGTCCATGGTAACCCCCTCAGGGCTGATGATGTACCCCAGAAATGAAATGGTGTCCTTATGGAACTCACACTTTTCGGTTTTGACGTACAGCTGGTGCTGGAGTAATCATTGCAGGATGTTACAGACATGGTGAACGTGCTCCTCCTTGGAACTGGAATAGATCAATATATCGTCAATGTACGTGATTAAGTTACGTCCCAGAATGTCCCTTAAGACATCGTTTATTAGACACTGGAAGACAGAGGGAGCGCTATAAAGCCCATACGGCATTACCAGGTATTCGTAGTGCCCGGAGGTGATGCTAAACCCCGTCTTCCACTCGTCTCCCTCTCTGATCCAGACCAGGTTGTAAGCACTGCAGAGGTCCAGCTTTGTGAAGATGGTAGCAGCGCAAAGTTGTTCTAGAATGACTGGTACTAACGGAAGAGGGTAGCGATACTTGATACAGCATTGGTTTAGACCCCTGTAGTCTATGCATGGTCGTAACCCTCCTACCTTTTTCTCCACAAAGAAGAATCCGGCAGATGCTGGGGACGTAGGGGGTCTTATGTAGCCCTGTTGTAGTGCCTCTTGGATGTATTCCTCCATTGCTCTCTGTTCAGTCTGTGATAGTGGGTAAACCCTTCCTCGGGGTGGCGTAGTGCCCGGAAGCAGATCAATGGCGCGGTCGTAGGGCCGATGAGGTGGTAATCCACTGGCCTTTTCTTTGCTAAACGCCTCGCTGAGGTCCTGTTATTCAGTGGGAATGTGGACTGTGGTAGTCTGGTTTGGGCTCTCGATGGAGGTGGTCCCTAGCATGATCACTGGTGTCCGAAGACAATGTTTGATGCAATGGGGGGACCAGTGCGTGATCTCCTTGTGAGTCCAGGAAATACCCGGGTTGTGGTGTTCTAACCAGGGGAGGCCTAGGACCACTGGATGTCTGGCAGACACTGTGACGTAGAACACCATGCTTTCCTGATGGAGTGCGCTGGTCCGGATTTTGAGTGGTTCAGTGCAATATGTGATGAACCCCCCCCCGATGGGGGCCCCATCAATGGCTTGGATCCTGCGTGGTGTGATTAGTGGGCGAACGGGGATGTTGTGCTGCTGTATGGTGGTCTGGTCAATGAAATTCCCTGCCGCTCCTGAGTCAATCAGTGTTTTTAAAGTACAACTTAGTCCTGAGTATTCCACTATGACCGGCAGCAAGAATGCAGATTGAAATGCACTCTGGGTTAAAGGACCCAAACTCAACCCTGGCTGAGGTAGCTTAGCCGCTCCGTTGTCTCCTACGTCACAGCTTTGCTTGAGGGCATTGTTATATGAAGTGCTTCTCCTCACCGCAGTAGAAGCAACGAAGCTCGCAACGCTGTCTCTCTCTCTCCTCTGTGTTAACCCACGCCCGACCCAGCTGCATTGGTTCAGCGGGGAGACTTTGCACCGCAACATCTGCCTCGCTGCGTACTGGGCAGCGGCTCTGTAGCAGGCAGTCTAGGCGAAGAGCCAGGTTAAGTGAGTCAAGAGTTAGCTGATCATCGCGACATGCCAGTTCTGTTACTATCTCCGTATTCAGTCCGTGGCGAAACATAGTCTTGAGGGCGGGTTGGTTCCATCCTCTCCTGGCCGCGACAGTACGAAACTCTAAAGCATAATCTGCAACGCAGCGTGTCCCTTTCTTCAGGGTCAGTAATTCCTCCCCGGTCTCCCTGTTGTAGTGGAGAGTGATCAAAGTTGATCTGAAATCGCTCTGTCAGTTAATCCATGGTAGTGATGGTGCTGTCTCCCTGCTGTGGCCGGTCGTATTTCTCTGGGGCCAGTATAGGAGGAAAATGCGCAGTCGTTGGTGTAGCGACCGGCGTGGCTTGAGCTAGCCTAGCTACCTGCTCAGTCAGGTTGGCTAGCTGTTGTCTCTGGTCGCTAATAATCCGACCATGGCCTTCAACGGCTTGATGCCACCGCGGATACCCCGCTGCTTCCATTTGGAGGTGAAGTAATCTGTCACGTACCGTGGGGAATACAGAAGCAGGTGCGGGCGGCAGATTCAGGCAGTATAAACCAAAGGAGTAAACAAAGTTCGTAGTCGAGAAACAGGCAGTTGTCAGGCGATCATGCAAACAAAACAAACGGGGCAAAAATCGAGGTCGGGAACGTAAACAATGGTGAGCGCATGCATGTGTGGGAAGTGTAGTCCTCAGCAGCCATGTGAGAAGTGGGTGTTGCTTCTTGGGAAACCGAGTCATGGCTGGTCTGAGATATGAGAATAGTGAAGGAGCTAGGAGTTTCTCATGTTCACATGTCCATGTGCATTTTGTGACCAGGAATGAGTGAATGAACTACCTCTTCTGATTTATCCAGACAGAAATAGCTTACTAATGAAATAGTTAGAATAGATCTTTTATATTCATTGACCGAATTAATATTTCTGCATTAATATACAGTTTTTGGCAGATATTGAAAAATATGCAACCCAAACTAAAAGTAGTTATGTAGTGCCTGATTACCTAAACCTATCCATGTTGTTTTTACCATACTCTGGCCTTAGTGTCAAAGTTTTTAAAAGCTTTCATTCATCTTCAGTCACCGCGTTATCCTGATCAGGGTCATGATGAAAAATAGTGGAGTCTATCCCAGGAACACTGAGCATAAGGCAGGAATAAACCCTGCATGGAATGTTAGTCCATCGCAAAAGGAAAAATTAGCATAAATATTCACACACTCATTCACACCTATGGGCAGTGTAGCATAGTTAATCCACCTCCATGCATGTTTTTTGAGGTGAGCAGAAACACAAGCTCAGGAACTAACAGGGACCCTGGAGCTGTAAGATGCCAAACCTACCCATTGTGTCACTGTGCCGCCCTTCAAAATGTGCAGTAGATATGTTTCATAAAAATAAATATTGATCGTATACAATACATATACAACAAATATGCTATATTGCAACAGCTGTATGTTACTTAGGTTCATTTGCATATCCATTTTTTTGTTTAGTACAATTGTTTGCTTTGAGGTCTGTAAAAAGTGTATCTCTTAGTAAATCTGCCCCATAAGTGTTAGAATTGTTGCACAAAGTATATTAGTGCAGTGTGTATTTCGTAATTTTATCATTCCTTTTACATTGGCCTTTATTTACAGAGATTATATCATGGGTCCAATGCTGTTTATCAAGGCCTTGCCGTCTTTTGTGTTCTGTCTTCATTAGCTGGACTTGGAGAAGCCTAAAAGAATCACAGGCATCATCACACAGGGAGCAAAAGACTTTGGCGTTGTGCAGTTTGTGTCTGCCTTTAAGATTGCATTCAGTGATGATGGTCAGTCATGGAGCATTGTAAAAGATGCAAGCAGCAGAGCAGATAAGGTTAGTGAATGTTCTCTTTCTTTTGTTTCTCTTTTTATGTTTCATAGACAACAGCACTGATGCCAAATTGTCAAATCTGGGTTACTGATCAGAAGGTCAGGGGTTCAGTCCATAGCACTGCCAGGCCTTGGGTTATTGATTGGAAGGTCAGGGGTTCAAGCCCCAGCAGTCCAAAGCTGCCACTGTTGGGCCTTGGAGCAAGACCCTTAACCCTCTCTGCTCCAGGGCGCCGTATCATGGGTGACCCTGTGCTCTGACCCCAACCTCCTAACATGCTGGGATATGCAAAGAGAAAAGAATTTCACTGTGCTGTAATGTGCATGTGACCAATAACGACTCATTATCATTATTATCATGATCATTTCTGAAGACTGAAGCGCATTGTATACTTTGTGGCTACAAGGAAAAGTTTATGTCTTATTGTTCTTGTTATGAGAAGCATTAATACTGCTGCTCTCTGTGTCTTAATATCACTCATTGTTATGCTTCCTGTGCCAAAGAAAGCGGTTTGATCATCACAAATCTAGGTATAAAACCCAAACTTCTTATGTAACATGACTCACCCAGGTTTCTTTTCTGCTTCAGATTTTCCAAGGCAACATTGACAACAATACACACAAAAAGAACTTGTTTGAGCCACCTTTCCTTGCCCGATTCGTGCGCTTCCTGCCTTGGGAGTGGCATGAACGCATCACTTTAAGGATGGAGCTGCTGGGCTGTGAGGCTTAGAAATCATGAAGAGGATCATGGCATGTTTTGTCCAGTACCTGGTTGTGTATTATCATCTTAGATATAAGCAGTCACTGTGTGTTAATGGTTTGGCTGAGAATATAGAATAAATTGTACTGACTGGATTGTCTGGCTGATTTAGAATGATACAATCTTGTAATTCGTCTTGGTATCTGTTGCTAATATGCCTAGATTAATACTGGCACTTTTGTTTGTCATTTTTATATTGTACGATTCTGAAATTTTAGAGATATTAATGCATTCATATAGTACATGAATGCATTAACCAGTCCTACAAGCATTCTAGTCCCCAGTAATCAGCCTGATGTCCATATTACTTTTTAGCTTACTCTGATTTTTGGTCAAAGACTATAGAGTATGTAGTCAGGGATTGTGCAATAAATTAATATAAAGCATAAATTCTAAAATATAAAAGAGTATGGTCTAAAAATTGAGGCAAATCAATATGAATATAATTAAATTTGTTGGTAAATATGAAAGTGTCCCACTACTAGTATTTCACTGATATGATTCTGCATGCATTTTTAAGTAAAATTTGTGATTTCTAATCTACATTTTGCTTTGTATATTTGTATTGACAGTTTCAACAACCAAATTCATACAGAAGTGTAGAAAGGTTTTTTTTTTTTATTATTCTTTTATTTTTTTTTTTAATAAAATGCACTGTATGTTTCTCATTAACAGCCATTCTTAATAAATGCTTAAGGATTGTTTCTTCTCTTTGTGTGATTATATAAAGCACTTTCAAAGCACAATTAAGCAATAAATGGCAAAAGCCAGTCTTTAAATAGGTAAAGTATGAGTTACTCCATCTTCGTGCATTCCTAAATCCCCAATTATAGTGCTACAGAATCTTGCCTTTTACAGACTTCCAAGAATCCCATTTCTTTGTTTGCATCACCTCGTAGAAACAATGTCATGCAACAACTAGCAAATGCAAGAGATTATATTAACATTTACAGCCGAGGCCTTTGCGGTCTAAACTTTACTACACAAATTACAGGCTCCTCCTCAGCTCCCTGCACCCGATCAGCATTCCTACCCTGGAGCAAAGCCTTTCATCTGATCCTGTGAGTGTATACACACTGCCTTCTAAACCCATGTAATGGCTCTCTGTGTGTGAGGACAGACAGGGGGAATCTAGATGAGCTCTGAAACAGACAGCTGACGAATCAACAAAGCCTCTTTTTTTTTTCTGGAGTTTTAGATTGGTATCTGCCCAGGTGTGTGCAGTCTGTGCTCTTAGATACTGGTGGTGAGACACAGCTCTTTATTTCTTGAGACCTTGCAGTTTTTAAGTCTCGTAATTACAAAAAGATACAAAGAGGTAAGATTCAATTAAAAAAATTTATTTGTGTGATTTTTTTCTTCATTATTTAGATTTTTTTATGGTAACACTTGACCTACACCAGCTACATGATACTGCAATTCTGCAAAGCTTTTATTATCTTCTTGGCACTGTCTTACCCTGTTATTAGATTTGTGGACACTTTGTGGCAAGCAAGATGTCTCTCTTCTTTCAGTACTCTATGACAGTTGTTTCCTGATGAGCTCATCTGTTATGGTTCAGGCTGTAGTGATAAATGTACCATAACAAGGAACTAATCAACAGAAAGGAGGGAAAAAATTGTCAGCAGAAATGAGAGCCAAAAATCCTTAGATTGGGGGAACAGGAAAACAATTCCTCATCTAACTTTCTAATGGGTTTTACATTTACAAGTAGTATTATAATTCATTGTGTCTGGGTAAATACTGCAATTAAATCTGCTAGTTTACCATGGATTAATGTTTTTGAATTTGTAATATAGTAAGGGTGAAATGTTTGTGACACGCAGTGTTATTATATTAGAAAATCTAATTAAATGTAGTAATCAAAGTCAATTTCCTGTTGCTGTGAAGGTTCTCTCTATAGTCTGATGTATCTGAATATATTAAAGCTGAAGGATCCTCCTCTAACGTAGCTTTAAATGACCTCTTGTCCTATGTCTCATCTTTCATATGTCTTCTTTCCATCCTCTCGGCTCAGCGTCACCTTAGGATTAGTAAATCTCTGTTTAAAGCCAGATACAGGAACTCAGGAAAGTACAATTAAAGATCACAGAGTGAGTAAACATGGATCATGTTATAGATGCCTGTAGAGTCCGTTAAAACAGTTTAATATTGTTGGTATGTGTCTGTGTAATGTTTTATTGTAGTTCCTTAAGAAATTAGCTTTATTGCGATATGTATGATAGAGAAACAGTATTAAGACATTCTACAGTGGCATGTGATAGCTTCATTAATGAGTTATGATACTTTTATCCAAGTATGCTAAAAACTGCACAAATAAGTTGCATAGTCTGTCATAATACTTCATAACTTTGCAACTTAAAGTTACTGTAAAGTTGTCAGCTTTTCCCAGTAAGATACTATGGCAGTAAAGAGTGTGACATGTTTTTCTTTGCTTTGCTTGCTATTGTCTGTCTTTGGTTGCCTTGCTGAGAAAAGCCAGTACTTTTTCATTGCCTAAATAGTTTTGCTATCACTGTTATAGTGGGAGGATTTCCAAGAGGGCTGTTCCAAATGGCAAAAGTACACACTCTACTGGTCTTTACCCTGCAAGTACTCTACTCTTGCCATGCAAACTCCACTTTTTCCAGTGACTTCTTCTACCAAAACATCTTGAATGGAAGTGCGAATGGAGAAAGTATGTTTACAGGAGTGCCTGTTGAAAAACAATATTTTTACTCATAGTGGTAATTTTACCAAAGCAGTTACTACATTTATGACCGTAAAGAAAATATTTTCTACTTTTTAAACAAACAATTGCTTAGACATAGAGTTGCTTGTATGTCACTTTTAAATTATTTTACGTAATAAAAATACAGTATTTTGGACAAGTTTTCAAATGAGGAGGCCAAAGTTTTTCCACATTTATATATATATATATATATATATATATATATATATATATATATATATATATATATATATTATATATATATATATATATGTGTGTGTGTGTGTGTGTGTGTGTTGTTTGTGTGTGTGTGTGGTAGCCTGTAAAAACCCTTCGCATGTTGACATTTGGACATTTTCTACAATATGCTATATATAAAATTGTATTTAAAGATTCCTCTGTGACTGCAAGTTTAGTTGTCAAAGTATGTTATAGTCAGAATAAAATCTATTTTGGTCAAAACTGGATTTTTCATCTTTTAGGCTTATTGTCCTGTTCTAATCCCTAACTATTTTCTTTGTGTACAGTTCATTTCAATGGCATAAAACTGCGAGTTGAAGTTCAGCCACACTCTGTGTTTGCTGTGAGGGGTAGTAATGTCACCCTGCCCTGCCAGTTCAGGTACGAGCCTCCATTAATCAGCCCTCGGAGGGTGAGGGTCAAATGGTCCTTGTTACTACACTCCGGGGACGAAGCGTCCAATGTGCTTGTGTCTATTGGTCACCGTGAACGAAGCTTTGGAGCGTTTAAAGATCGAGTGCATCTTCAGAAGGATGTCCAAGGAGACATTTCACTCATTATCACCAATGTGAGCCTGCAGGACAGTGGACAGTATCGCTGTGAGGTTATTGACGGGTTGGAGGATGAGAGTGCAACAGTGAATTTAGGGTTCAGAGGTGGGAGCTAAGCTTCTCAAATACAAGCTTTATCATTTTTCTTACAAATACAAACCTTAAAACTTCATTAGATTATGTGGCCTGTTAAGAAGATTTTCAGTTATATGAGAGAGATATTTGACATGTCTAGTAGTAGTAAGTCAAGACATTTCTCCCACTGTGTAAGGTCCTTCAGTTCTTTTGCTTCTATGTGTAACCCTGCGACATGCTGATCATAGATTAGGTCCATATGTTTCAGGAGTGGTGTTTCCCTACCAGCCTCAACATGGCCGCTACAACCTAGCCTTCAAGGAAGCCCAAAAAGCCTGTAATGACCAAGATGCTGCTATCGCCACATTCGATCAGCTCTTCGCTGCATGGCAGGGAGGGCTGGACTGGTGTAATGCTGGCTGGCTGGCAGATGGCACAGTGCAGTACCCCATTGTCCAGCCCCGACAGCCTTGCGGAGGCCTTGATCTGGCTCCTGGGTTACGCAGCTATGGAGCCAGGCATAAACATAGAAACCGTTATGATGTCTTCTGTTTTACCTCCACTGTTATGGGTAAGACTTAATTTTGCCTCTTTAGAGGTAAACTTTAGAACTATGAGAAATACTTTACTGTTGAGTTTTGTATCGAAAGTTGTTATGGTCTTCTTTCAGTTGCGATTGCTCAATTATTTATGTGACATCAAACATCAAAGTGTCTTCCATGTCTAAAATAAACACATGAATAATGATATAAATGATATAAAATGTAGAATCACTGCTAACTTCCACTTGGAAATTAATTTCCAGTTAGGCTAAAGTTAGGTATCATATACTATAATTAAACCAAAAAACCTAGCTATCATTAGTCAAACTATTTTATTGTGTGAAATAGCTTTCTAGATATCCTGGCTACTGGTAGATAAAATATAATCTATAGTCTAAAGTTAGCTAGCTTGCTACCTCTTGGTTTTAATTACATGACACCTACGTTTAACCTAGGTTGTTAGCAAACTTGTCTAGCTACTAAAGTCTTCCCCTGAAGAGATACTATTATCTAAGCTACCTATTTAACCGACAATATTAGCTTAGCACTGTGTTGAGGTTGCTGGTTACTGTTGCGCACATACACTTCCTTTTTTCCTTGTTTAATATTGCAGATAGCCAAGGGGCCAGTGCTATTTTCACTCTGATAACAGATTCTGACTTCAACCACACTCAACACTTAGATAAGAAATTCTGACACCCAAAAGCAATAATGGTCTCTCTCAGTAGAGATCATTCTATTATTCCTAAGACTTCATAATTGATTCTTAATGTTCCATAACAACAGTATATCTTTGCTTCTATATGAAAATTGAAAAATATACCTGCACTCAGTATGCCACCTGGCTCAAGCTTAATTATATACTAGTTAGTCTAATGCTAGCTACCATGATAGAAAGCATGGTTGCATGATAATATATCAATATATATTGTGGGCTAATGTTATTTAGTGCTTGGTTTAAATTATATGACACTTAGTCTGACTTTAGCTAGCTTGTTAGAAAATGTGGCCAGGCAGATTTGAGTAGTTGTTGTTGAGGAGGTTATCATTAGATAAGTTAACAATTTATCTGGGGAGATTAGTATAGTGCTGTATTTAGTTAGATAGTTAGCTTACAGATAAGAGTTGCAGATAGCCGTGGAGCCAAAGCTATTTTTATTCTGTGATAACAAATTCTGACAACTTAAGTAAAAGTAGTAAGTTGTTTCTCACTATATAATTACATTAAATGCTAAATGGTTCTGTACTAAATTTATGCACTTCTGATGGCCGTAATGAACTTGATTTGGTGTATTGTTCTATTCTCCTCCAGGACAAGTGTACTTCTTGCAGCATCCTCAGAAGTTCAACTTTACCATGGCAGTCCAGGCCTGTATTGACGATGGTGCACAGATTGCCAAAGTTGGTCAGTTGTTTGCAGCATGGATGTTTTCAGAGCTGGACCAATGTGATGCAGGATGGCTAGCAGATGGAAGCCTGCGTTACCCAATCAGCAACCCTCGCCCGAACTGTGGCCCTCTGAAGTCAGGGGTCCGTAGCTTTGGCTTCCCTTTGCCATATCACAGACACGGTGTATACTGCTATAGATCTAGGTAAAGGATCTTTGAGACTTAGTGCCTGTTGAATGTGAAATAAGAGGTACAACAGCCGTCTATCTAACTGTATGTTTGGACTTTTCTAAGAACTTGGATGAGAAGAGATGGAAGGACAAATTTGATTGACAATTTAACCTTACACATTGTCCAGATATAATTGAGATTCTGCCTCAGATTGATTTGAATAGCTTAGGTCACTAGGAAAAATATTAATTATGTACAAGTACCTAGTTCATAATTTCAGTGACAAATTATTACAACAAGAGCATATGGACATAGTGTTTTTCCAATTAAATCCCATCTGATTAAACTAATTTTAGCTGAAGAAAGATCAGACATTTAGGCCAGTAATCCCCTACTTTTACTAATACATTTAAAATTTTTCATTATTCATGAAACAATATTTACCTTACTAACTTCACGAAAATATCAAGGCACACTAATACTAATACAAAATCCAAATTGTTCCCTGAAAATTATTTTTAATTTCCAATTTCAAAAAAGACAAAGCTGCTTAGATTGATCAAGCATAAGTTTCTTATCATTAGTCACAGTAATGGTTATGTATTTTCAGTTATATCAGGTTAAATATTTCTGTCAAGCTCTTTTCTCTTTATTATTATTATTATTATTATTATTATTATTATTATTATTATTATTCTCATCATCATCATTTTAGTGGAGCTTCTGAACCCTGAAGCACTTTCTGAACTAAAAAAATGGATAATGTGATTATTGTCTTGTAGATATTTATATTATCAACTATTTAATCATACCTTGCTTTTATGAACTACCTTTCTAGATTCATTCATTTCTAAGAAATAGGAAAGATGTAACTTTTTTTTTTTTTAAATATTAAGTTCTATATGAATACAAAAGGTGGTGGTTTCATTTAATGCAAAAATATGCCATTTTCGTAAAAAAATATATAGCAATTGCACATCAAAATGACCACATAATGTATTTTTCTACCAGCAGTGTATTTCTGTATCATTAACTACTCAGCCTGCACTGATCAAGGATCAGTTCTACATCCTAATGAATCCTGTTAGATTACTAAAGAGAAACCAACTGTATAATCACACTTGAGACGCTTGATAAATGAGTTACTGCCTTACAAATTTCCACTTCAGCTCTGAAACTGAACCTGTCCTACCAGTAGGGGTCTCAGTGTGTGAGTGTACCCTGTGGACGTGGAGGAGCTCTAGGTAAGAGAGGAGAAAGGGCCGTGTGCATAAGAGGAGCCCTAAAAGAGCCCATTCAGTCAAAGGCTACCCTACACTCCACCCTACTGAGCACACTGCAACGCTTGTAATTTTACAACTCTTGTAATTTCAAGGGTACTTATTGCTCTATTCCAAGCCCAGCTGCATTTTTAGACTGGGCTGGACAAGGTGAAAACACTTTCCATCACCTGTGAACTGTGAATAATGTCTCAGAGTAAAAGTCCTAACACCAGATGTGTGACTTTCTTTGCTTGTGACTGTAGATCTGTTTTTTCTTCCAAGAATACACAATGACTTCAATCCTTGCTTAAAAAATGATCTGTGGAATGTTTTATTTGGCATTTCTCATCTCTTCACTTTTGTTTATGTAAAAATACATTTATTCAAGCAAAAACAGACTGTGTGATGTCATCTGCGAATAACTGAAAAGATAACAGTCAAATCTGATGGCAACCTCTGGCGCTCAGTGTACATTTCTCTTCTTCAGCATGGCTTAGTCACCTCTCTTTATCCTCTTATCCCAATACAAAGATGTGAGTCTTCTATCTTGAAGTCTGCATTTGTTTCCTGGATATCTACTGAGTGTGTTGCACTTATCAGTTCAACATTCATGATGAAAACAAGATTAGAGTTTCTAAGAGTTCACCAAATGCTTGGGGAAGAGAGAGGCACAGCCCCTAATTGATTAAGAATAAACCCAAGAACCGGGTATTTCATAAGAAAGACATTCATAAGGCACATGTTATAACTGATAGTAGCTGAAAAGCATTAGAGAAAAAAGCTAACATCAATGAGGTCTTCTGAGAATTGGGAATGAGATCTATTTAAAGAGGATGATGCTCATATAGTACTGTGCCCTGCACAGCTTAACGTCAGACACAAACAAGGAAATATATGGCACAAACTATCTATGTTCATGTCCAAGATGACAGTTTGACAGGATCTGGCCATCGAGCACTGCTTTTGCCAAAATTAATGCTTTTGTGTAGCATGTATTGTTTTAATCTGTTTTTTTAGGCCTAAGGAGATGGGCAAACCAAGTCAAATTGCCAGGTAGAATATAATATTGTGAGAAATCAATAAATACACTTAATTTCACATTACTGTCATCAGAAGTATCAAAAATGACACTTTTTTTGATAATTTGTATGAAATAAATTAGTTGTATGTAAACCTTCTTAATTATGGCTATAATTTTTTTTTCTAGGCTCACTATCCATTCTGATAGACTATAGATGAAAATAATACTTCACATAATTTAATATTTTATGTACTATCTTGTATACAGTAAGTGCTATAAAAAAAATTTGTAACTTGCAAACTGAATACAATTGTGTCCAAAGTAACAAATAAATCCCAGAAACCTATTTCATTGTTCCTCTCAGAAGAAGGATTGCAGAAAGTTCTTAGCTGTTCCCTTTTGCTACAAAATTCCAGACCGTCTGGATGAAAGATCCTCCTCTGGAAGGTTTTTGTAAAACTCAGCTGATACTTTGAGACAATCTGATTCAGTAGGTGCAAGTTCAGAGATCCAATTACACTAACTATGGGAATAAATACTACTTTCATAAATAAAGTGGCTTACTGGATGAGGTGTGGAAAAGAATCATAAAATAGATTACTTTTTTTTCTTTCTTATCAAAGCACTACAACATGTTGGGAGTGACACTATATACAGGTTGGGTACTTATGTTTAAAAATAACAATTTTTAATACATAATGCATTTTCAATTCAAGGTCATGAAAAATAAGAATTAAATGATTTTAAATCTAAAAAAAAATCTCTTAACTATTTCTTCTTAAGTCATTAGAGTTGCTTCCTCAGTGATGTCCTCTTAGCAGATTCACGCCTAATAGATCTCTTCAGTAGTCTTCTTTTGATTTCTAAAATATCAAAAAATGATAGTTATATAAATGATTAAAAAAACACATTCCAATATAATATACATACATACATACACTTACTTATCATTTTATTAGGAACATCTGTATACCTGCCAATTCATGTAATTATCAAATTAGCCAATCATGTGGCAGCAGTGCAATGCATAAAATCATGCAGATACAGGTAAAGAGCTTTAATTAATGTTTATATCAAACATCAGAATGGAAAATGTGATCACAGTGACTTTGAGTATGGCATGGTTATTGGTGCCAGACAATTTAAGTATTTCAGAAACAGTGGATGGCTTCGAGCTGAATGGAAGGCAGTAATGAAAATAATCACTCTTTACCACCGTGGTGAGCAGAAAAGCATCTTAGAATGCACAAGATGTTGAACCATGAGGCGGATAGGCTACAGCAGCAGAAGACCACATTGACTTCCACTCCTGTGAACAGGAATTTGATGCTACATTGGGCACAGGCTCACTGAAACTCGTCAGTTGAAGATTAGAAAAAGACCAGGCGATGTTTGACCAATCTTCAACCGTACTGACCAACAATCATGTAAAAGAATACATTTGAGGATTGCCTGGTCTTTTTCTAATCTTTAACTTAAGAGTTTCAGTGAGCTCCTATAATAGCATTAATGTGCAGGTTTATAGGTGTTCCTAATAAACTGGACAGTGAGTGTACAACAGAATATCAGAATATCCATTCTGTGATATCAGAATATCCACTTATCCTTCAGGGGACGTGGGGAACCTGGAGCCTATCCCAGGGAGCATCGGGCATAAAGCAGGGTACACCCTGGACAGGGTGGAAATTCATCGCAGCAGGATCACACACACATTCACACACTATGGACACTTTGGACATACCAATCAGCCTACCATGCATATCTTTGGACTCGGGGA
This sequence comes from Ictalurus punctatus, assembly GCF_001660625.3. Lineage (NCBI taxonomy): Eukaryota > Metazoa > Chordata > Actinopteri > Siluriformes > Ictaluridae > Ictalurus > Ictalurus punctatus. Next base: position 9,893,601 of record NC_030442.2, read on the forward strand.
GGAAACTGGAGCACCTGGAGGAAACCTCTGCAGCACGGGAAAACGTGGCAGTGGCGGAAATCAAACCCCAACCCCTAGCGTTGTGAGGCAAACATGCTAACCACTAAGCCACTGTGCTCCCATACAACAACTATATGGAAAAACTATTTTCCTAGTCAAGTGTAAACACATCACTTACGGGGTATGCATTCCACCTGTGGCTTCTGCCAGTGTCCATCTGCCATGCAGCGGACTACAGGTGGATGGCGTTGTCGGAAGCCATCATTGCACTGATATCTGATTATTGAGTTGACCTGATAGTGTTCCTTCTTAGTCCCAAACCACCTGCCATTCTTTAGTTCAGGAGGCTGGCCACATGTGACTGAGGAAAAGCTCATTTTAATATCTTTTGAATGACTGAGAAAATGATAGATTAAACTAGAGTAAATATATGGTCTAGATTATTTATATTTTAATGACTACATACCTGGGCCAGTCTTGCATGTGAATGGTAGATGATAGTTACAAGGCACGTCATTCCACTGCCCGTTTTCATGCCAGATCATCACCACGCAATCCTCGCCAGAGTTGAAATAGTTATCCGGTTGATTAGGCCTCCAGTTCTCATATTGCTGGGAGGAAAGTTGATGTTACATAGTGGTAAACAGTTGACTATCCCAACTATTCTGGAGTGTGTTTCAGTCATCAGATTTGAAATGAGTGTATATTTTCAAAAATAAATTAAATTCACAAAGTAAAACATCACATAATGTGTTAATAATGTGTTTTCAATATAGTACAGGGCGAATAGAATTTTCAAATGACACGTTTTGTTAGTTTTTTGCATTTTCCATACTGTCCAAACTTTTTCGGAATTCGGGTTGTACATTATATAAAAACTGGGCTGTTTCTCTCAGCAACATGAACTAAACATACTTACCATTGGGGTTCCATCTGTCCACTGGAAGTCATTCTCAAAAGTCTTATCATTTAGTCCAATCCACTGGTAATCCTGTGCATGGGCTAAAGAAAAGAGACACTACGTTATAATGGTAAAGACACATCCACATACAGACATACTGTGTTGACTTTCGACTTCACTCACAATTAACGAATACTTGCTCCTCTTGGTTGGTGATGCTGACCAGATGAGCTCCAAGGCTTCGACATTGTAGTTCAGCCTCCTCCCACACTGTTCTCTCCGAAAAGTGCAGGTAACAGTTACCTTGAAACTTAGTCCAGCCCTCCTCACATGTGTCTATGTCTGCAGTGACATATGAGGGGAGTGGGGATCACAGTTTATTCCAGTGAGCTGCAAACTTGATGCTATATCCTGGTACAAGCTGGGTTGGATATAAATACTTACATAACATTTCAGCTGAGAAGACAAAAGATTATTAGATGGACAAGTGGGTTTGGAATTTTGTTGGCATTAGCAATATGTGTGTAGCATTTCATAAAAATCCTGTATTCATAGTGCATTATAAAAGCATTTATCACATGCTATATGAGCCATTCTACAGAACTGGTGCACTACTGTCCCATAACCAAATATATTTTTAATAACAACAATGGAATAAAATGCAAAAATTATTTCAATATCATTATCATAAGTTGAAATTTAGGGGTTAGGGTTCCTCCCAATTGAAAGTACCCAATAAATGATGAGTTTACATGTATTAAGCTAACTGATATTTTATATATTATTGTGAGTTTCAATAGATAATAGAAGGATATTAGTAAACATCTAAGACTTGAATACTTAAATGCTTTAAATGTGTTTTTTGGTTGTGGGACAGCAGTTTGCACCAATTCTGTAGAATGGCTTATCTAGTATAAGTAGTACTTTGTGGTGGCTAACATTACAGCATGAATCTGCTTATAAACAGCTACAGTTACATGCATAACATAACGTAATATCAGGGGACATAATGCATTATAATATCTGTTCACAAAAATAATACAGACACCAGTGCGTTGATGCACTAAAACACAGGTCTGCATTATTGCGTTATAGTGTCTTATGCTATAGTGCATTGTTGCATTGGTGTCTACAATAATTTTAAGACTTGATATTATGATGTTAATCTTTTATTAATCCCTCATGGGGAAATTAAAGTCTTATAGTAGCATGACAGTAAGAATAGTAAGGAAGAAAAATAAATAAATATAAAAATGACAGTACCAGTGTCTTACTATGATAAGTGTATATATATTAAAAGGTAGAAGACTCATATGGTAAACAGAATACTAAAAGAATAATAGCATCAAATAAAAAAAGCAAAAATAAAATGAAAGAATACTTTATAATTATAATGCACTATGTACTATGTAATTATAATGTATTATGTACATTATAAAAACATATACTCAAGCTTTATAAAGTGTTATGCAAGTAACTGTGAACAGTTATATATGCTAATGCCATTATTTATGCTGTGTAACACATCATAAATACATTTATAATGCATTATGAATATACTAGGATATATTATTATAGAATATAGCATAGGAAGAAAGTGTTACTGAAATATCTCACATGTATCACACCAAAGGCTATTAATACATCTTCTGTATACAACCATAAATGCTGTAAGGGAGTGGGTATTGTCCTTAGCACAAAGTTAACTCACCGTTCACTTCTATATGTCAGGAATAAACATAGAAAATAAAATGAAGAGGGCAAAAACAGTCTGGTGTTATGCCTAAATAGAAAACGTAACGAGCACAGGCACAGGCACAGGGTTATTATTTCCCTACCTGCTTGAGTCACTGAGGGACATGTCTGTTTCCCCCCAGGTGCCTTTTCATACTGACCAGTAAATTATAAACTTCTTCCTTTATATCACCTTTTCCTCTACCACAGTTTCCCCAACCACTCACCATTTTGCAAAAACATGACTGGCTAGTTAGTCTTATATAAGCATGTTCCAGCACACCAATGACACCAAATGACCAGCCAGTGCTATTGGAGAACTGAGACTGCCTTTCATGGCATCAGGTTTGGTTGTTTTTGAGAGATTGTTAGTAGAATTAGCTGAAGCCAACCTCGTACCGATCTCACAGCGATCCCCTCCATAGCTGGGCAGGCATAAGCATTTGAAAGCATCCTGTACCTCCACACACGTAGCTCCATTGGCACAAGGGTTTGAATGGCACACATCAACCTCTGAAAATAAAGGTTCTGCGGTTAAGACTGGGGACTACAAAGTGACCCTTGAGCTGGGTCATGCCTAGGTAGAACACAGGCGCTGATCAAATCAAAAACCATGAGCCATGCAACATGCTTATCTGATCCATTCAAATCAATAAACCACAAGTTCATCAAATGGTTTGAGAGGAAATTGCTTGAATGATTGGAATATATTCAACCGTTTCCCTTGTGGTTTAAAATGAATGGTCTAAACATATATCTCACAAAGCGTTGCATCAGGACAAGGTCCAGATTCATATCAAGAAGAAGGAAAAGCCATGTACCAGGTGTTAACAGGTGTGTAGCAGGCTGGAAAATATAGTGCTGATTAAGCCATACTTGAGCAAAGGCAGAGCTGAATAAAAACAACACATGGGTGCACAATCAATTAATTGAATTGATAACTGTGAGGTCCTGTAAATATATCAGGTAGAATCAGATATCCCCACACACATGCCACACAACCTGTGAAATGGATGAGGATGACAATCAGGCACAAGCAAATTGACCCCAAAACACACACTGACAGGGAACAATGACAGAGATAGAGAGAAGTGTTCCATTAATGAGAGAAAACACTAAAACACAAACAGTTAATGGGAATTAGATCATTGTGACAAAGATGCACGCAATAGAATATCTCACATCAAATTAAATTAGAAAACCACATTAATCTAATGAGAAATTTTTGGCATTTTTTAAATACAAATTAAAGCCAGCTTAAGTGACTTACCAGCATGGCACTTTTCCTCCTTCACCCCAGGTGGGCAGCGACACATGCCAACCCCATCCTGCACAAAACACGCAGCAGCACCACAGGGGTTTGGGTTACATGGGTCCACAGCAGCTAGGATACAGATATAGACAGAAGGAAAACATAAACTGAAATATTTGAAAAAGTGCAAAAGGGCAGCAAACCTTACAACTTTTTAGCTCATGAGTTTAGTATCTTTAGATTAATATTCAATGACAGTGATATTGCTAATTAATACTAGTATTGCTAGTATTGCTAATTGCTAAGTTACCTTCCTCCATGGCTGGGACCTCTAAGACAGTTGGGGTCTTCATTGAAAAGGCAGGGTCTGTAGTGGTGCCAGCCATAGATGCAGGAGTCACAGAATCATATTCCCAGAAGGGTTCAGCAGCATTTGACAAGATTTCTTGTGGCCGTGCACTGTTACTAAACAGCCCTGAGGGAACTAGAACTGTTGGTTCATCAGTTGAATGAATTGGGTCTTCATGAGGGAGGGATGTGGGATGGTGATCTTCGCTTGAAACAGTAGTATGGCGGTCCCCACTGCTAAAAAATGGTCCACTCTCCCGCCCACTTTGCTCAATTGGTCCTTTTCTGAGCTCCTGGTTTTGAGTGGATCTAAAAGAAACTTCCACCATGCTCTCATCAGTAAATGATATAATATTCCCGCTGGCTGATGCCTCTGATGTGCCTCCTGATGGAAGACCAGAGACTCCAGAGAAATCACCACTCCCTTCCCCTGATCCATACATCAAAAGTCCAGAAGCCTCTTGTTCTCTGCTGGATAAGTCTATGAGATCAGTAAAGCCTGAGTCCAAAAAGGTGATGGAAGGAAATCCTGAACCACTTCCAGAGCTGCTTAAATCACCAATTCCACTCACACTAGAGCCACTCAAACCAGACTCATGTAGATCTCCAGATCCACTGATATGCATATGACTTCCACCCAGCTCCTGAGCTGTGAGGGTTGGAGCAGTGGACACTTCCACCCACTGACCTTTCACCATGATTTCACCACTGCTACTAAGCCCAGAGAAGCCACTGTCATCTCCAGAGGATATCAAACCTGATGAAAAACCACTGAATCCAGAGAACTCCCAGCTAGAACCAAGGCCTGAAGAAATGCCAGAAGATTCTCCACTTCTGCTCTCTCCCAAGATGTTGAAAATGTCTGACGTAGACCCACTCTCTTCTAAACCAAAACTTGAGCCACTTTCTGATCCAGACCCATCCCCACTGAAAAAACCAGAACCCATACCTGACATGAAAGTGAGGATCGCTGCACTTCCCTCCCCAGCTTCCTGACGTGTCCTTGAAGCTGATGCATCCCCAGACAATATTGTGTCAATTCCTGAGAAGGTCACACTTATGCCTGAGTCATCACCACTAAGGTCTGAGCCAGACATGTCTCCACTTGGCAGTCTAGATCCTGACAGTTCTCCTTCTAAACCAGAAGACTCACTTGGCTGTCCAGATCCTGAAAGTTCTCCTCCTAAACCTGAAGACCAACTTGGCTGTCCAGATCCTGAAAGTTCTCCTCCTAAACCTGAAGACCAACTTGGCTGTCCAGATCCTGAAAGTTCTCCTCCTAAACCTGAAGACCCGCTTGGCTGTCCAGATCCTGAAAGTTTTCCTCCTAAGCCTGAAGACCCACTTGGCTGTCCAGATCCTGAAAGTTCTTCTCCTAAACCTGAAGACTCACTTGGCTGGCCAGATCCTGAAATTTCTCCTCCTAAACCTGAAGACCCGCTTGGCTGTCCAGATCCTGAAATTTCTTCTCCTAAACCTGAAGACCCACTTGGCTGTCCAGATCCTGAAAGTTCTCCTCCTAAACCTGAAAACCCACTTGGCTGTCCAGATCCTGAAATTTCTTCTCCTAAACCTGAAGACCCATTTGGCTGTCCAGATCCTGAAATTTCTTCTCCTAAACCTGCAGACCCATTTGGAAGTCCAGATCCTGAAAGTTCTCCTTCTTTATAATGTGCCCCACTCGGCTGCTCCCCACTTCCACTAGCTGATACATCACCAGAAAAGCCACTGGTCCCAGATGACTGGTCTGCTGAACCAGAACCAGAGAAGTCCACAGGAATGGGAGGAGTAATGGTGGGGTTCACTATGGAAATACAGGGAAAATAGAAGAATGGGCAGTAAAAATGTTTATCCCCAAGTAATAAAAGCTTAGACTTAATATTATTAGATACAGACAATAAGATCCATTACCAGGTATAGAAAGGTCAGTTCTTGAGGTCAGGTTCACCAATTCCTCTTCAATAAGTGTCATGTTCAATCCAGTCTCATTAAGATATAATTGGAAATCAACTGTGAAAAATAGTTAATATATATTTATCTATAAGCTTTGTAATTGTAGACAATTCTCACATACTATTTGGTTGCAAGTATTTAAGTGTTAATACCTTTCAAGCAGTAGGCATCAAATTTGGAGTGCACATCAGGATATTCAGTCTGATTGGGAAACTTAAAGACTGTATGGACTCCAGATTTCCCTCCTCCACACCGAGGCCTGGGATTATTAATGGGATAGCGGACACTGTGGTCGATGAGCCAGCCAGCACGACACTTATCAAAGCCTTGCTTCCAGGCCACATACAGATCAGCTGTGGAGGCCAAGGAGGCGTTTTGGGCCTGGCAATAAGCCATTGCTTCATCATATGTGAAACCCTCAAATGAACTCACATGAAAAACATTCCCTGGAAGAAAATGGTAAGTGTGACTGTTTATTTTATTTCGTTTTTTTTTTTTTTTTTTGGTTTATATTGTTATGCTTCAAATTAATTGTAATTCCAGAAAAAAAAACTCAACCAAAAGCTGTAGTAACATTTCTTACAATGAACCAAACCAAATCCACTTTGAGTCTCTAAATTTGTTAAAGAGCATTGAAGTTGGAACCATCATACCTCTTGGTTTGTCCATGTAGCAGTATACATCATAGTGCTCATTGGCAGGTCGTATACCATAAGACCTCACACCGGACAAATCTTCCAAATCACCAGAACATTTCTCTCGTGCAGATATGATTGGATACCTTCATTTTGAGTAAGAAAAACAACCCAGTAAATAATATGCATGAAATTTATTTGTTTTCTGTTTTGTTTCCTTATTATACAAATAAATGTCATCATAACTTAAAAACATTATCGGAAGTTAACTCCAGAAAAAAAATTACCTCACTGTCTGGTCAATCAGCCAGCCTGCATCACACTGGTGATAGCCAGCTTCATAGGCAGCCTGTAACTGTTGAGGACTAGCAATCACTGCACCAATGTTCTGACAGGCTAGATGAGCCTCAGAAAAGGTAAAAGCATAGCGACTGTGACTTAGTCTGAAGAGGAAGACAACACCTGAATGGAAGAGATGAGAAATAAAATGTGATGCATTTGTAGTAAAAAAAATATATATATTTTATTTATTTATTTATTTATTTTTTTACAAAGAAGGACTATTACTAATACACCAGATCTCTGTATTATTATTTTCTTTTTTACCAGTAAGTGAAGTTGCATTTTCCTCAGGAATCTCTGATCCAATTTCAGGTTGTGCAGTCACCACTTTTATAAGGTCATCAATGATACTGGGTGGTGAAGACAGAGGCAGCTGTGTGACATTCTGCTCCACAGACCAGGAGTCAGCAGTGGTGGTGGGGGGTTTGTGGGTTTCAACCTGGCCTTTTAGCTCACTCTCAGTGGAGGTCTGCGTAATAAACACCGGTGGGCTGTCTGTCACCATATCCACACTTACTACGTCATTTGTAGCCTCTGTAGTCTGTATATCTGGGAAGATGTTGGATATGGCTGAGCCCTCTTCCTCCTCGTCTAAACAAGATAAAAGCAGATTTTATTACTAAATCAAAGTGGCTGTGGGTAAACTGACCCATTTGCTATTCATTATGATTCATCATTATTGGGAAACACAACTATTAAATGTATCATAATTTGCAATACTAAGCCAAAATTGGGTAAATCCACGAAAAGTTCCTAAAGTAGGAAACAGAAAATAAAACCCAATATGTGCACCTGTGTAACAGATAGCATCATATCTTGATTCTGGTAGAGGGTAGCCTGTCTGATTAATGAATCGGTACACAGTGCGCACACCCAGTAGACCTCCTCCACACTGTGGTCGGGCAATGTTTATGGGATAGCGGACACTCCCGTCCGCCAACCAGCCTGCATTACATTCGTCCATACCAGCCTTCCAGGCCAGGTAGAGCTGCCCAGTTGTGGCTAATTTAGCACCCAGCTTAGCACACTGGGCCTGAGCTTCAGCAAAGGTGAACTTTTCAGGGCATGTTGAATAGAACACCCTCCCTGTAGCAAGACATGGGATGAAATTAATGTGTGAACAGCTCGTTTAAAAATCAGAATTTGCCTGAAGTTTGCATTTGTGACATACCTGACATCTTCTCAGCAAAGCAATACACATCATAGGTCTCGTTTACATCTCTTACTCCATACGTTCTCACTCCTGGGTATTCATACTTGTCACCATAGCATTCCTCTCGGGGTTCATGGATAGGATACCTTTCATCAGCAGCAAAATACAACATTATATAAAAGAATATAGAGAAATGATGAACATTAAAATAAATGCACCTAATTTTTATAAAGTGTTCTCTGAACTGACCTAACAGTTTGGTCAGAAAGCCAGCCAGCATCACACTGGTGGTACCCTGTATCATATGCTGCCTGTAGCTGCACAGGTGTGGCAATCACAGCACTATTCTGAATACAGGCTGCCTGTGCCTTCTCAAACGTCAGGGTGTAACGTGAAGTAATGGCACGGTAATGGAACACAATGCCTAGAAAAAATGTTATATATATTCGTTCATTCCAGACTTAATTCTTTACACTGACAATTAACAATATCAGCACCCCTGTATATATATGTGTGTATATATATATAAGATGTGGCATTACCTTGCACCTGGACATTGACAGAATCATGGCTGTCTTCGATTCCATGCATGACTTCACAACGATACACTCCAGACTCATTTGAAAGAAGCTGTGTGATTTTAATGGTGGCGTCAGTGGGGCTGGTGGGGTATGCCACCATTTGAACCCTGTCCGTGTACTTCTCGTTCACTGCCACGATACCCTCACTGGCCACCAAAATGTCTGTGGTCGTCTCTTTGGTGCTGATGCTCCATTTGATGCGATGGGACAAAGGAGCTATGGTGGGAGCACCTGGGTCAGGCGCTGTGTCATCCAGGAAATAGCAGGGCAGAACCAGTGTATCTCCCATTAAGGGTTGGAGAGGTTGAGCAATGGGAATACTAACACTCAGGGTTTCTGGTTCTGGAATACATGCAACAAAACAGTTATTACAAAACTGACAACATAGAGCTATAATACATGCACACACCACTGATACTGCAAAAAAAAGGTTTGCTATAATAACAGTACATATTCAATATTCAATAATTTGCCTGATCAAATGCAAAAAGTTCAGAGTTAAAAATACTTGGAGAATCTGTGAGGATTCATAAACTGAAAGACTAATACTGGTTTATACAAATGGATGAACTCAAACATAGAATTTTACTCACCCATATGTAAGTAGTCATGATAGGTCAATTTCGCAGAAATTACCCGAAGACACAAACACAGTAACAGCAATGATGTCATGGCTCACCTAGAAGTCAGATAACTATTATGCCAATGTGTAAAATATTCAGCATATCCAGAGAAATAATATTTTGGAAAGTATACTTAATAGTGTACCTAAAAGTAGAACCAACACCCTTGTATGCTACCTTATATTTCCAATACTAAACCAGTCTGCTAGAAGTGCCTAAAAAAACTTGCCTAGAACAAGAAGTCTTTGTAAGAGCACAGAATTCATACTCTGCGAGAATTAGGAACTGGAGGAGGGAGTGTACTTGGGGTTTAGTACTTTAATGTTATAACAATACTGTAAAAGCTGCTTTTTGATTACTTTTTGTCTCATCCTTTTAACTTTGCCTACCTAAATTAGGGTGACAAATGATTTGACAATTGTAAAGGCCTTTAGCCCTTTTATAACAAATGTCATGACCACTCTGTGGCACTCCTCCATTTTCTCCCTGGACAGTTTTCCCTTCATTGCCAAAGAGAATAGTGTCTCCTAGGCAACGGATGTGCTAGCGAGGTGCAAGCACTAGCTAGCGAGGTGGAAGGACTAGCTAGCATGGGGTCTGTTGAACTCAGGCTTGGAGCCCGCAAGTCTTCAAACACTGCTGGAGCTTTATATCATGCTGAGATAAATGCGTTGACATAATTTAGGTTCAATCTCCTTTTCAGCAAATTAGTTTTCCACATTTATTGCATTTGGCAGTGTCTTCAGTTTGCTTTGAAAAGTGAAGCCACACTTTTGATCATTTTGTGTGTTCCATAATCCCCTGTCTGACATTAGCCTATCAATCGAATCCAGTGTACATGCTGATGTGTTTATGCATGATATACTCAGGTCCTGAAAGACCCTTACAGCTGTAGGACGTGATGTAGGTGCAATAATCAAGGATGTTGCTTCAAAAGTGAGTGAAGTGTGCTTTTAAGAACCAATAAGGAGAACCTTTTTTTAACGGTTACCCGATTCTTGGAATTTTGTCATACCACTTTACCACATAGTAATTTTCAGTTTTTGGAGACAAACCAGTAATAGCCTAATCATTCCTTATTAGTTTTTAAACTGCTGTATGGTACTATTCTGTGGACCATCACCACCACATCAGGCAATTTGCAAGTTAGTGTGTCATTAATTTATGACCAGATGCCAGCAATGGGATGAATAAAGAAAAGGCCCACTGTTTCTACATTATTCCTGAAATGAGTGTTTGGAAAATATGTGACTCACAAGGAAAGCTTCAGATTTAGGTTTACTGTAGTTCAAGTGATTGTATGTCAGTATTGGCCAGTAATTAGGAGTGATTGTGGATTTATGTTCAGTAGCTCTTCCTATACAGAGAATATTCATATTTATAGAAGTCAAGAGGGTCTTATTCATAGCCGAGTAAACGAAAAATCAGTTTGATCACATTATTCTCACTCTACTTTACTCCTGTCTACCTCCCTGCTACTCCTGCCTCACTTCACACTAAGCAACAACTTAAAATTTATGTTGCTATAGAAATTAATGATGTGATTTCTGTGACTCAACGGGAAATAATACTTTTTTTTTTTTTTTTTTAGCAAAAATACACTCTTTGGCTGGTAGTGTAAAAAAAGCAAAGCAACCTCAGCTGATATGCAGCATATTAAACAATCTGTCATTTTGAAAATACACCAAATGTTTTTTGTGGCACTGTAAAAGAATTCTAGACTATAATTAGAGACTGGGCTGTTGGGAACTGACTGATAAAAAGTATCATTGGCACATTTCTATGGGAAATATCCTCCTAGATAATATATGGCAACATGCCTTGTGCTTTTTATGGCCTCTTGTAAAAGCAGTTGATTGTGTTCAAATTTAACACTATGGCCATCACCGTTAAGGCATTGTAGTTAAGTATTAAAACAGCACTTCAAATGGCTAGAAAATATGCAAGGAATATTCTGGCACTTTTTCCTGTAGTATATTCTTGCAGAAAATAATGTCACTTTCTCACTCACAGTCTGACATGACCTTTCAAACCTCATCACCATGTAACATTCCAAATGCTTTTCAAGAGGTGTCCTTCAAAGAACCAGAGGCTTATACAGATAGTCGTATGACAGATATAATGACTTAGTGTTGGTGCTGTATCTGTGTGGTTGTGCACAACTGCAGCTGAGGCATATGAGTATCTGGCTCTTTCAGCGCTCTAAAGTCTGAATGGCTGTATATAAGAAATGGCTGTGTCAGTGATGATAACATACAGGGCCTATAAATAGCTTTTTTCTTTTTAGGGTAATATAGATGTGTATAAATTGAAATAGAAAAATTATGTTTATTATTAATACTTTGAAGGTGTAATTAATATAGGATCATATCACAAACAGCACTGAGTCCCTTTGCAATGAAATGAACTTAAGACTGGACACTTAGAGATTTTTACTTTCTTTTTTTTTTTGGATAAATTAATTGAAAATAAAAACACAGAATTGGCCTATAGTATAATAATATAAGGTTGGCAATTTTTCATTCAGCAAAAATGGGAAACTATGTAGAAGTTGTCAGTGTCATACACTATCATGCTTCTTATTATAAATCCATCCTAATGGATGTCTTCTAGACTTCGTTCTAGTGTTCCCTTCATCAATAGCCATATTAATGCTGAAACCATTAATACATGTATTTATAGAAAGGAAGTCAATAAAAAATAATGAAAAATCCATTTAGTGTATATATAATGGTAAAGTAAATGCAATATATATTTCCTTTTCATTACTTTTGAAAATGGGCTTTCTACAGATACAGTATATGCATATTACACTGTAGGATATTAAGTTGATTTAGCTTTTGATTTCTATACATTAAAACTCTCAGTGTTGAATTAACACCCACATTGTTTACAGAAGGTGATGACAAATGGACATTGTAGATGTTACATCAACAACGTGGTGTTAATTCAACACTTGAACTGTTCATTTAAGACCTAAGCTCACAGCAAGATGGTTATTAATTGCAATATCTAGAAGAAGAAAAAAAATTAAAATGGAACCTACCTGCTTGTTGCAAAGGATCTCCTGTTAATGCAGCTCAGAAACTATAATCCTCTCTGAATTGCAAATGTCTTTGATCTTTCCACTGACTCTCGGTCGTGCAAACAGACAGAGGTGCGTTTGGAGAGCTGTGTGTCTCCTCAGAGCGCGGAGCAGAAAGAGCCGGCTGAAAGAAGAATCCTGCCAGGCTGTCAGGACACCGAGGCGCTGTAAGGGGAGGGTGCAAAGGCAGCTTTACTTTATTCTGGCATTGATTATGTGTTGAATTAAATGATGTAATGGTCCGCGACTTGTGCGCAACGAGCACGCGTGATGGCGCACATCCATTTAGATCCGCGTGACGAGAGTTATGGCGGGTAAAGATTACAAGGATGTTTTGTAATTGAATAATTGACGATCTATAAATGGTCTCATTTATATCTTTTGTGTAATTCTTCTTACCTCTGTAAAAAAAAATGGTGCAAGAACGTTGCTGCATTAGTTAACATTAACAAACCATTCACTTATTATGTCATTCCAACTTACTTTTTCATTTTGCCACTTAACAACCACAAACATGATAATTCAGGGCTTGGTACATTAATTATATAAATTCAATAAAAGTTTACTCACTGATGGGATGAACATTGATTTATGCAGGTAATTAATTAGGTTATTTATCCTTTTATTAAAATAAAACATTAATTAGTACAAGTGTAAGTACATTGTTAATATTGCTTATGGTGTATTAATGCTGAAATACATGGTTTGTTCATGTTAACTAATGCATTAATTACATAGGTAGATGTTGACCTGCTATGGCATTTCTGACTGTTACACCTCCTGTGGTGCCCATAGGGTTCCCTCTCTCGTCCTTCAACCTTGACAACATGCCGAACACAACCAAAACGATGCAGGCATCCACTATGACTAAGGCTGTAGCAAGCCCCACTGGCAATGTTAATGCACAATTGCCTAAAACTGGCACCATTAATGCATGCTCACTGCCACTGGTTCCATATGACATAGGTCAGCTGCAGGATCGTCAGCCGGGTACCAGCGTTCAACAACGTTTCGCGCCTTTAACTTCAGAATGTTTCCTGATGGTGGAGCAGTGGTAGGGACGTCTTCATGCCACCCACTGCAACTAGACCTCAGGTTCTGTGTTACTAATAATAATGCTAGTATTACCTAATGCATTAAATAATGTCAATTAAAGAAGCCATAATGTACTTTTTGATAGTCAGGATGACTCATAGATGACTAAAGTCAACAGACAACAACTGTGTTTTTTCTTTTGGCAAGTTTATGAAAATAGATGTTCTTCTGACAAAAGCATCTTTGCAAAATAAAAATTTTGTTTATACTAAAAAGAAAACGCGCAAATGGAGACATTTAAAAAAAAAAATCGAGTAGTCATTGCCCTGAATAGAATTAAACGAAGCCTGCAGGAGAGGCTGAAAGGGAGGCCTTATTTCATCAGCTTGGCCTGACAGAGCAGTTATTCAAAAACATTAGGTGGCAAAATATAGCTTTTGATGCAATTAAAATGCATGGCATTGTATTTTTTGAGGAGTGGAAATGTTGAGGTCTGACGTCTTCAATGGTTATACGTATGTCTAGTCCTGTACCAAAACATTTATCCAGTTACATTTTAACTTCCCAGAATGTGCCACTCAATTTATAGCCCTGTTGGTCATCACCATCCTCTGGCTGCTGTGACAGAAACAATTTTGTGGTTTCTCTCAATAATTTGCTAGAATTCTAAAAATCTGTAAAAAATATTAAAAATTACTGTAAGGTAACAAACAGCAGTACTACCTGCAAAAATCCTTGGTGTAAAATGAACACTTACAGTATGTGTATATTGTAAGTTCAACATGCACACAAAAAACACATCTCACAAAAGTTAAATTCGATAACACTATTGTTATTTTAATATTAGAGATTTTGCTGTGAGCAAATCACAAACAATAAATACTCCAAAACTGAATATCTGTAACACTTTCATTCAATGGAATATTTGTAATGTTATTCTTATTGTTATCATCTCTAATTTTCCTAACCGTTTTCCATTTGCCATTTCAGTTCCATCAGGACTGTTTATATTTAAAGTGTTTTGAATGAGCCTGTAGGAGCTTCAGTGTTGCTAAGGGCATAACTCTTTATGATGCCTACTGCACACCAAAAAAATCTACCTAACTTGCCTCGTGGATACTGCACTTATTTTCCATCACCTCATCAATACAGTACATGCTGTAGCTGTGGGTAATCTGTGAGCACAAGTTCCCATTCAAACCCTGGAAAGTTTAAAGTGGGAGGGACAGGGTCTCTCAGTCTGGCTTGGATCTTGACTGAAAAGTGTAACTGAACTGCTTGGAGCAAACTTCAAACGGGTCCCCACTGTGTCGCTGTATGACTGCTTTGTCCAGCCTTCTCTAACTTCCCCTTCTCTAACTTCCTCTAACTTTCATGGTCATTACATGAATGTAAATCCAAAGGAATCTGATATTTTACATGATTTTACCTCATGATAAATCTGATGAGATTTAAATAGATGGCTGGTTTTAGCCATGCACGAAAGACTACATATGTGACTTCTTGAAAATCAGTGCCTTAAGACAACCTGATGCTCAAACACATAAATCGTCAGCAAGGACTCAGAAACAGACAAAGCTTTTTTGCTGAATGAACAAATGCTGAATGTTATCTTGCATCTTCCAAGCCCATTTGACAGCTTTAACGGGACAAGTTGCTTTTACCAAGTGTTGGCAGATAGAATAAAGTTTTAAATTGAAAATCATTTGATATACAGGTGGCTTCAAATTAAAATCTGCTAAAGGACTCCATCATATAATTGACAACCAAACAGTAGACTTTAACAAATGATTGACATTGATGACACACACGGTTTCAATTTAAGCCTCAGGGGACCAGTGGACATTTCAATGTACTCAAGAGCTCTTTTCATTAAAAAGGCCAAATGCTTGAAAAGTTCAAGCATCCTCCTCATTGCCAGTCTTGTGGAAGAGAAAACCCAAACCTCAGAGGAAATACATGAGCTTCTTCACAAATTTGTGCGAGAATGCTGTGCTCCTTCAGGCAGTTGTCATTCCAAGTGCTTTGTACTATCCTGCCCAGTGGCATCCAAATGTATTTTATGTTGCCTCACAGGAGGATGAGAGGAAGCTAGTGACTAATAAGTGTATGCAATCAGGGAGAACAGGGTATACCTTTATGTAAGTGGTCCTAAACTGTGTCACTTTATTTTAGACCTGGCAGGTAGTCATTTGAATTTATCATGAGTCAAAGTTCAAACCCACCATGAAATGTGTAAATATCAGCAAGACATTGTGACACAGTTGTGATGAACTTTTACAGACTTTCACTAGACCCCCTAAGATGCCCAAAGAAGTTTTTCCACCTAATGCTTCCAGCCATCAGGAGATCTTTTACAGTGTCCTTCTGTTAAAATTTCATGTGGTGTTTTTAGAGAGAGCTGTATCTATTTATTTTACTTCCTGCTGGAATTGAACAGGGCATTTGTAATTCACGAGTGTCTACAGTTCCACGCTAATCCCAGAGCAGGAGAGAGTGAAGCCAATTTTTTCTCAACAGGACTTTATGTAACACAAGCCCACATACCCCACTGCACATATGTGCATTAACCTGTCAAATATACAGCAGTACTGTTAGACCTTGACTAACATTGCATTGGACAGTTCAAATGGAACAAGAATGGTGCATTATGTGGGGGAAAAAGGCAATGAATCCACTTTCTGTTTCAGTTACCTGTGTTGGAATTGCACAAGCTGAGTTTAAATCTTTTTTTTTTTTTTAATATCACCAACATTTGGTGAGTTCTCTCTAACAAGCCTGCTACTTTGGGCAAATTTGGTTCTTCTTCATGAAAAGCCAATAAACCAATAATACACGTAGTAGTGATTAACCGTTTTTCAAAATCATCTCTATAAAAACAAATGTGCATTTGTTGGTAACTGATGAACTACAGATGCATTTATGCATTTATAACTATTAATATAACGTCTCAATATAACCTCTATTTTGGGGGGCTTTTTCTTAGCCAATGTAAACACAGATTCCTGAAATTCTTAGAACTAAATCATCCTCTCCCACCACTAACTGTTTCTCTCTGTAGAATTACCAGGGTGGTGCGTCATAGGCAAATCTAAATATGCACGAGATGAATTTCTCCACAGTTCACTCATCCTACAAGAAAGTCAAACCAGTCATGGTTCCTGTAAGGGTCTATGTGTTTCCTGAAGTCTGTGAATGTTTGGAGAAGAGAGTAACGGAACACTATACCCTTATGCTATGGGACAGAGCGGGCATTCTTCTCGTCCTGCTTCAACAGCTGATTGAAGACTGTGTTCTTTGCAATTAACATGTTTCACATACTTGCACACGTGCTTGCACACCCATCACAAGTCACAGTGTTCTAATGGGTTTGTAGATATTAAGAGTCTCAATGATCTTAACTTTGAATTAATGGATGGAGGTTATTGTGTGCAGATTAGATGCTGGCTGCCATTTTTGAACGTAAATACAGTTGGAACCAAAAGATGCTCCCCAATTAATGTTTATTACCTAACTATCCATTTTACGCTATGTTATACATTATTTATTTCACAGCATTGTTGAATTCTAAAAGGTGTTGATTAATTTTCTATAACAGCACCGCTGTGACAATAGTGCCAACTGTGATTCAAATCAGACCTCACTAAAGCTTGTGAGGCTGAATGGGCACACCAAAATCTCATGGAAGGCCTTCCAAGAAGATTGAAGCCTATCATAACAGCAAAGAGGAGACAGACTAGATCTGACTAGATCTGAACAGACTAGAACAGACTGAACAGACTAGATCTGTAAGGGGATGTTCCACAAGCATATATGGGTGTGATTGTCAGGTGTTAACATACTTTTGGCCATATACGATATGTGGAGATTGTATTCGTTTATCATAATTGATTAAACAAAACCTTCTGAAGACTTTTGAATCTCACTGTTAGTGATTTTACTGTCCGTAAGTGGCATAAAGTTAGGATGAGGATAAAGGTGTGGATAGGTGAGTATGAAAGGCGCATGTAGTCTCAATAATGGCGCCCCACCAACTTCTCTTAAGGACCATAGGAATGGGAGAGAAAACAGTTTTAGTTAAGCCAATAAGATTAAATTCTATGCTCTCTCTCTCTCTCTCTCTCTCTCTCTCTCTCTCTCTCTCTCTATATATATATATATATATATATATATATATATATATATATATATATATATATATATAAACATACATAATAAATTTAAAAAATAATAAAACAGAGCTTTTGGAACTGCTTGTGCTTTACTTGGGATTTACACGTTGAATATGGTTTGATCCTTTCTAATAAAGTTCCAATTATAATAAACATCCAGTTATGGTATACAACCACCAGTGCGTGTAAGGAAATAACTTTGAGGCTTTGAGGTCATTTTTTTTGATACACACTAAGCTTATGTTGTTGTATCCACTTAAAGATAACATGATTTTCTTTTCCATCCCTTCCTAGCAGACTTGGCAGCAAAGTACTGACCAAATAAGGTTTTAAATCCAGACACAGTTACAGCTGCTGATAAGAATTTTGAGGCAATAATAAATAAACACACTTTTACTATCAGTGTAACTCAAATGTTGGTAAGGTCTGATACAATGGACAGATGCAGAGCATTTATAATGGCCCTGTTGTACTAGTCTGACTCAGCGGAATATGCGAAACACCCTTCACTAAATAGAAAACACATGTGAAAGGTGGGCTCCTGAGGGCCTGCTAACAGAGCTGCTTTTGTACGTTAAAGCCAGAGGTTGATGGATAACTGTAATAGATTTGCAAAGTTCCAGCTTAGTCTGTTGGTTCTTTTGTCAGCATTTGAAAATACTCCCCAACTGCTTGCATGGATGTACGTAACTTACTGACGTACAAGAAATACAAGGAAACTATGTATTAAGATGATCTTGTGTTTGAAGCTAAAATAAAGGTTTTCAGCCATCCAGGTCATTCCAAATGTTTAAGAGTAGTGAATTAAAGGAAAATTCCACCCTGAATGACATAGTACATAAAATTAAGATTTATAATGATATATTTTGCATATTCTCCCCATGCTTCGGGAGTCTTTCCGGGTACTCCGGTTTCCTTCACCAGTCCAAAGACATGCACTGTAGGCTAATTGTGATCTCTAAATTGCCTGTAGTGTGTGAAAGGGTGTGCGATTGTGCCCGTCCAGGATGTCCCCCGCCTTGTGCCCCGAGACCCGAGTTTTTTCAACACAAAATCTCACACACACCCCCAAAAAAAACACATTTTCCCAACAATTGACTGTCTTTATTTTCACAACATGTTAACAACACAAACTTGTAAGCATCGACATTTAAACAAGACAACAGAGAACAAAAGAGCAAACAATGGAACAGACCAGAAGAGAAAGTGTGTGTGTAGAGAGAGAGAGAGAGAGAGAGAGAGAGAGAGAGAGAGAGAGTGTTTGTGTGTTAGTATGTTTGCTAAATAAACTAATTATTTGACATATATTCATTAATATTTAACAGTAGCGGAGGAATGCCCCCAAATGTAGCGAAGTAAAAGTAAATGGTAAATGGTCTGCACTTATATAGTGCTTTTATTCAAAGTGTTTACACAAAAATTTTAAATGTGTTTCATTCACCCATTCACACCAATGGTAGCAGAGGTGCCATGCAAGGTGCTAACTTGCCATCGGGAGAAACTTTGGCTTCAGGGTCTTGCACAAGGACACTTCGGCATGTGGAGTCATGTGGGCCGGGAATCGAACCACCAACCCTACAATTAGTGGACAACCCGCTCTATCACCTCAGCCATAGCTGGCCCATTTCTGTGATTAAAAATGAACTTGAGTAAGAGTATGGCCAGTTAAACCTACTCTTAAAAGTACTTTTTTTCTTTCAAAAAGTTACTCAAGTAAATTTAATGAAGTAAGTGTAGCACGTTATTTCCTTCCTCTGCTCACAGGTATTGAAAATAAAGCACCAACCAATAAATTAGCATACAAATCACTAAACGCATCACTCATTACTCATTTCAATATAAACATATTTAATTTGTTTTCGGGTGGAGTTTTTCTTTAAGGTGACTGGACATGTGGTATATTACTGAAAGTGCTTTTTCACATGTGAAGTTATTCATCTTTGCTTATCAGATGTACTGATGAAGCCTCGCAGATGAAATAAAATGAAAAAGTCTTTAAAATGATGTAAGTTTGTAATGTTGTAAGTGTCATCATGACTTCATTCTCCTTTAACCTTTCCAGTAGGTGAATATGGTGTGATGGTTTGTTATCAAGTTCTGTTTACATGTGTCATGTGGATGACATTAGCTGCAGTCCGGGTTTTCATTTGAAAGGGTAATATGAGCTTCATCAGCATTTAATCGAAGGACTTATTACTTATTATCCTTACCTTACCGAACCACATTAAGAACAAGAAGAGCTGTCTTATAGCCATAGTCTTGATGGCATACTTTGTTTCTGCTTACTCTTTGTGCAATCGAATGTCAGGATTTCTAGTCACAGAACGACACTGGAAGTTCGTTAAAATTAAAAAAACAAAAGTGCATGCGTAAGTTTATTCGAAAGCATTTATGTATAAGCAAGAGGGTGGGCTCCGCATGTTGAGTGTGCTCAATGAGCAGCCTTGTTAGTGCAAATTGTTGATCTTGCTATTTATAAAATGCTCTATTCATAAATGGAATAGAGGCCCACTGTGACCACACCTATCCAGACTCTGACACTGTGGCCAGAGAGGAGGTCCATTGCCATTGCAAGGCTGGGGTATGACAAGCAAAAACAAAGACGCCTCAAGGAAAAGCTCCAGGAGCTGACATCAGTTACAAGGTCTTGGCTCCGATCTCGAGCTCACACACAGCCTCTATGTTCCACAAGCAGGAAACAGGAACGGTTGTCTATAATGGTTTAAAGTTGTTTCAGTGTGGAAGTGAAGTCATTGTGTGGTTGATATATCATGTAATAGATGTAGCTTTGGTTATTGTGGCTCAGTGATTTAGAAAATGATATATCAAATGATACAGTGTATGTCATGATACAAGGAATGCCATTCCTTTTTTTTTTTTTAATGAGCACATGATGCCTTGTCAAAGTGTGCACAATAGATTACAGTAGTCATTTGTAAATAAGCAGCTAATCTCTTTCATCCAAAAAAAAAAAAAAAGGACTGAGAATAATGCAAAGAGACTTGTTTCCAAACATACTTTGTAGACGGTATTAAACCATTAACGATTGCACTATTAATTATCACCTTTTAAGAGATATGTTTAAAAACTTACTCTACATTGTATGTATTGATTAAACCATTAACTATTTATTATAAACTGTTACCTATGCATTAACTATTAAACTGGATAATTAAACCTTCACTTCATAACCTTTTTGATGTATATTAATGAAGCAGCATTATTAAACAGTGGAGAAGAGTACTTGGTGTGTTTATGTGGCTGCACGTCCTCGAAAACCTAAGACATTCATTCAAGGTTGGATTTGAGTCCAATTTTTTTTTTTTCTACACTTAAATACTGTATGCTGTAACTGTCACGTTCACCATGGAAAATTCCCCCCACAACCGCCAGAGGGCACTCTCACTCACAATTTGTTGAATTTCTTCTTTTTCCTGTTGTCTGGCCCACTTCCTTCCTTGTTTCTACAGAACTGTTTTGTACTATTAATAGTATCTTTAAAATGAATTGGATCTAGGATAGCCTTGACGGAATAATACTGCATTATTCTTTGTCCCCAATTTAATTATTACATAGATGTTGTAATTAGATTATTACATAGATGTTGTGATCTTGGTTGTGATTAGAGCTGCAACAACTAATCCATAAAATCACTAATAATCGATTATGAAAATTGTTGTCAACGAATCCCATTATTGATTAGTTGGTCTCCGCGCGGCAAATGGGAGATTTACTCATTACATTACTTCTGTTCAGAAAACATGCCTCGGAGAGTAAATACTAAAGTTATGTCAGAAATGAAGTATTGTACACTTACACTGTACACTCTACTGTCTAGTGTGTGGATTTTATAAAGGTAATATCATCTCAAATATAACACTAGCGGGGTTTTTTTTTATACTAACTGGAAGTATAAGCCACGACGGCGCATAACGTCATACGCATGCTAGCATTAGCAAATACCCAGAGTCACCGATAATGACTTTCTTCAGTTTACTTTCTGTCAGCGTTACCTTTTATTCCCAACATGACCTCAGTCACCATCAGACGGAGGCAAAATCGTCACGTGACTGAGGAAGAAAGTGTGTAACCTCCAAGTCCTCTAAGGGAGGCAAGCATTTTAAACACCGTGGAAATCAAACTGATGCACGAGAACAAACTTATGTTATATCCAAAATGCTACACTGTGTGTAAGGGGTAGGGGAAACTGGTGCAAGCTGCTTAAAAGGTTTAGTTTAATTTAAGTTTATTGTCATTATATGCTGTATTTGCGCTCTTGCAGTGTAAATTCTGTCGTTTATTATAACGGAAGTGATGTTAGTAACGAGGCCGCATTGCTGATCATGCGCTGTGCAGACACGCTGATACACAGAGCGCGAGTAAGATCTGTAATGTCTAATTCAAACATTATGATCAAAAGTAAACACAAGTAAAATAATATTCCTAAAGGCAGTGAGTAACAGAAACCACAAGGTGCAGTGAAAGTGAGTTTTTATTATTAATGTAGGACTGTAGTTTAATTCGGTGCTTTTTGTGCATCCATAAACATAATGCATAAATACTATAAAAATAAATTATATATATATATATATATATATATATATATATATATATATATATATATATATATATATATATATATCACTTCCATATATATATAATTTATAGTATTTATACATTGCTTTTATGGATGCACAAAAAGCACCCGATTAAACTACAGTCCTACATTAATAATACATATTCTTGTGTGTGTGTGTGTGTGTGTGTGTGGACAAACAGTTGTGTAAAGTTTTAGTCTGAAGTCTCAGTTTGTGGAATTTAATTTAAATAATAATAAAAAATGGTACTGAAAGCTTGCCCCGTCCAATCCGATTAATCGAAATGCAATTAACTCCCCATTAAACTGTCCAACTTTCATGAACAATTTTTAGATGTGTAGAAATTAGTCATGCGGTACAAATTATTCAAAAACAAGACTATTTTCAAGATGAACTGGTTTAACAAAGGATTCATTTCTGTTAAAGCTAACCCTAACAAGGTGGATGTTTGTGTGTGTGTGTGTGTGTGTGTGTGTGTGGTCCCACTAGATATTTCTGTCACATCATCATCAAAACAGAAAAGAATGACAGGTGACAAAGTTTTATAATGTTTCAAAAACATAAAATAAATTAATAACAAGAAATATAGTCAACAGAACTGACTGAATTAATCAATGATTATTTCCTCACCAATCTCAGAGTGAATAGTGTTCAGACGGATTCAGGGATGAAGAGTTCCTAGATTTAGATTTAAAACACTGATGGCCTACAGTGTCAAAAACGGACCAGCACCCACCTACCGTATCACACCCCGCTCTGCACCGTGCTCCCTCTGATCTATAAACACTGCTCGATTACACCCAACATCTCTCAGGGTACAAGGAAGCCCTGGCAACTAGGTGGTGGATTGAACATCCCCTGTCAATCCAAACAGCTGTCACTGGCTGTTTTCAAATGATGACTAAAGACCTACCCCTTTACATAATACTTAAATTAGCTCTTTGTTATTTAAAAAAAAAAAAAAAAAAAAAAAAAACATTCTTGTGTGTTTTTCATATCATACTAACCTCCCCAACAGGGGTTTTTAGACCTATGGTACTCTTAGTGTCTGACTTAGTGAACCAGTATGAGGATGTGTTTATTGATAGGGACATTAAAGCACTTGCATCTGACAAATACCACTAGTAAATGTAAGTGCAGTCAAGTGAAATGAATGCTGAGAGACTTTTACCTCAGGTGATCAAAATGTTGTGGATAATGCTGACAATCAAAATGATCACTGGTTTCCCAATGTAAACGTATAATACTTATAATAAAATTTGCAAACCTGTTGTTTTCAGAACCATATGTAATAGAAAATGTCAGGATTTGACCTTGTGTGAAGGGTTTTCCCAGGCTGCCACACATACAGTAAAGCCTACTGACTACCTGGGGATGTTATTGTTTCTTCTGGTGTTTTCTGAACAGCAAATTTAGTGTTCCCCTAATTGCATCACTTCATAAATGTGTTGCAAGTGCAGTTTAGGGGAATCCCAGCGTATGAATGGGAAATAATAGCACAAGGAGAGTGCTCAAATCCCTCCTATTTTAACGGGAATTTTCACAACGGTGGGGGATTTCAACAACCTGGCAACCCAATCGATTTCGCGGCTTTGGCTCTAGTGACGTTTGGATTCAGGAAGAGGTAGGGCTTTACCAGCTCAGACGCTGCTAGCAAAGGTAAGTTGCTAAAACACTTCCAAAAGGGAATAAGGAAAACTCTTTATGGAAATAACAAGAGGTGTCGAAAGAAAACAAAATATAAAAATATACACATAGCTAGCTTTTTTTTAAAAAAAAAAAAAAAAAAAAAAAAAGCTCAATTGAATGTGAGCCGAATTAGTAGGGGTAGCTAACTTAGCTGGCTAGTTAGATAGTTAGCTAGCTAGACTAAAGTTAAGCCAGCTAACGTTAGCGGATTGTAGAATTTATACTTTATACTCATTTAAGCTTTCAGGCAGAAAGGTTTGCAGAACTCTAACGCCGTATCTTCGAATACTGTGTTGTTTGTTGTATGAGTTGAAGTTGCTGGTTAGGAAATTTGAAAGCCGAGCTAACAAGCGTTTCAAAAGTTTAGACAACTTTCACCCCCACGGCCCCGCCCAGTCATGTGTGTTTGGGTTTGTGTAGCAATAACAAACATCGTGTGTGTTTGTGTTTGTGTTTGTGTGTGTGTGTGTGTGTGTGTGTGTGTGTGTGTGTGTGAGAGAGAGAGAGAGAGAGAGAGAGAGAGAGAGAGAGAGAATGTAAATGTGTTTATATTGGCTTTATCTCGTCATGACTGAGGTCCACTATCACATAACTTCATAACAGTTATTATTATTATTGTTTTTGTTGTTGTTATTATTTTACATAGTAGTTGATGCTCTCATTAAGGTTACCATGATGCCATAATTTTGGCTCCCAGTAGGGGTGTTCAGTATTGTTACCTCTTTTCAGACGAAAGTATTTAAAGCGCACCCCAAAAGTGGATAAACATAATGATGATATAATATGCAAATTTCCATATTAATTTGTTCAGCATGATCACTGGCATATCAAATTACAAATCAGGGTACATGAAGAAGGAAGATGTTCACTTAGAATATAAATTAGTTGAATAGAGTTTTATGAGAGTAGAAAATAGTAGATAATAATTTATTTCTTATAGAGAAAAAGTCATATTTTCTCATGGCACCATAAACTAAATTTTTATGCATTTACAAAGTATTATACTTTCTATCAAGAACACTTTGATGGTGAGCGGTCGTAAAAAGAAGAAGGGTGGGACAAGCAGTGGTGATCAGGGATTGGTCGCTGGGAGACGGTGGTGATCAGGGATTGGTTGCTGGGAGATGGTGGTGATCAGGGATTGGTCGCCGGGAGATGGTGGTGATCAGGGATTGGTCATTAAATATGACACAAAAAAAACAAAAGGAAATTAAAACATCAAATTGCCCAGTTGTTCTTCTTTCTAAGGAAAATATTTTTGACTTTCCAGGAAATCTTTTACATTGAGTATTAATCACGTTGTAATTTTATACCAAAAGAGAGAGTGTCAGGGGAAAAAAATGAGCACTGAGCTGAAGAAAATGAGATGGTTGTTTCTGTGAATTCTAGTCAGAAATTCCTTGTTTTTCTGTGTGTCTGATAGGTGTCATGAATGGTAAAGTTACAAACGTTAGTTGTAGCTACAAAATCCGCCCTATGCTTTTCGGCAGCAGACTGACGGATTGAGAGCCTCTAGAGTGAAGAACTTGATTGGCTACATTTTTTTGCACAGCAATTCTTAACCAAATGTTTGTTCTGAAAGCCAGTGTATTATTAAAATGGTTATGACTGTCTTAGTAAAGTATTATCATTTAAAAGTGGTGTACTTTAAAAATTAGGCTATAGACAATGTTAGCGATAAATTTGTTAAATAGATTATTTACAATGTAAGAGGGGCCGCGAGGGTTTCTAAGACGCTTATAGGAATTCCTTGCATGGCTCCGCCATCTGTGTTTATATGCGTCACACAGCGTCAATGCACTACAAAATTGACAGTATTGAATTGCCATTATTGGAAAAATATTAAATATTCACATGCATTTGACCTATTCATAGAATCCATTTCTCCATTTCCTGGTCATCTTATTACTTATAGTACCATATAAAAGTTACATGCATAATGATGCATGTGTTGACTGTGTAGTCTCTGGGGAAAAGGTGACATCTTAGAGAGTGCATAGGCCTATATAATATTCTGTAGCAGAGGTTCTTAACCTTTTGCAACTAAAGCCCCCCAAGCCTTGCCTTTCATATGCCCCCCCCCATATTGGAGGAGACCAGGTACAATGATTATCTATTCTATATAAAATCGATCTACTTACCTACCTACCTACATATACCTAATCTGTTTTTGATAGATAGATTTTTTTTTTTGTACTTTTTTAAATTACTTTTCATAACTTATGATTTTTAAAAAATAACTATTTTATGACTTTTATAAAGCTATATGATGGACAGGTATGGAACATGAATGATCAAAAATCATTCTGAACACTATAAATACTTTGAACAAGAGAACTAGGCTCTGATAATGTGTACTATTTTACATGTATAACATGTTGCATTACATTCGTCTTGCATCCTAAAAACATTTGCATATGAATGATGTAAACTAGAAAGAAGGGCGCGTCTCGTTATCCATGACATTGATAAATCTCCGGCTCTCAGCCACTCACTAAACAGAGCAGATGCAGAGAGAGGTGTGAGTGCAGCGGGAAAGCAAGACCGTGCGCTTGCAGGACAGGGCTGGCCACATTTGGAAAGTTGCTAAGGTTTGTCTAAAAAGTCGCTAGGCGCTTTTTTTTTTGTCCTCTTAAAAAAAAAAAGTCACTAATCGGCAACACTGCTCTGCACTGACAGCTAGATAAAAGGCAGGCTAAACTCAGCCTCTCTCCAGCAAAAAGAAAATGCAGAGTGAGAGAGAATGCAGCTTTTCACTTATACACATTCTATTTGAAAACCAATAAAATACAGAGTTCCCAAATGATGCCCTGTCTGTTTTTTTCTTGAAAAAATCCACGCCCCCCTTCTGATCTCTGCACGGCCCCCCAGGAGGGCGTGCCCCCCGGTTGAGAACCACTGTTCTATAGTGTAAAATATTTTGCGTTTAAACAATGAATATAATTTTCAGTACAACAGTCATTTATAAAGAAGTAAGGTAAAGTTGTTTGATGCTTAATGCAGAAATGTACCAGTGTACCACTAACTGGTAATATTTTTTCTTCTCATTCCTCTCCCGTTTTTATTTATATAGATGGCGTGTGGTGACATGCATAAATCCAATCCCGATGAGTATCCATTCTCCAGATGTATGGCTGAAATGGAGAAGGAGAGGGAGTCATACTTAAGCCCTACAGAAAACCCATCCACAATTAGTGTCTCATCTGGCACCCAAGCAGAACAGCAAGGCTACGATGTTGACTTTGACCCTCCACTGGAGAGCAAGTACGAGTGTCCCATCTGCCTGATGGGTCTAAGGTCAGCTGTGCAGACACCATGTGGCCATCGCTTCTGCAACAGCTGTATTAAAAAGTCCATCAGGTGAGCTTTTTGCCATTTCTTGTGCTGTACATTGAACTGGGAGCTTTAAGCCAGCATTTTATATCATTATTATTATTTTTTTTAGGTTTTGGCCAGTAGTAATGATGTACACTAAAATGTAATCTAAAATGGCTTCTGAAAAACTCATCTGACCTAAATTTACATTGAACGCGTTGCATTCGTTTACCAGCTTATGGTATCACGTATAGTAGTATTTAGTATTTTATTTAGTTAATATTGTATTTTATGCCAAAAGCATAAATGAGTCTTAAAACAGTTGAAATACCCATCCTCCACTATTCTATTGATACACATATAGCTTATTTGCTAAAACATATATGTAACAGTTCTGCAGCAAGTAACATTTTAGGTAGTGAAGGACACAAGTAATTGTACTTTCATTCATGTATGGTTCAGACTTTTTAATTTAAATATCAAGTTATCAATTAATACTTATTTTATTTGCTTTTGAATACAAAAAAAAACTATTTGTAAGGCTTATCCCTAATTTTTAATTCGAATACATTTGCTGACTTTATAGTTTTGATCAACTGTAATATTGTCTGATCGTCCAAAAATCTATAACGGTTGTCAGAAATAGACAGACCACTTATCATTATTGGCGTTGGCTCTGTAAAAAAAACCTATACATTAAAATTTTAAAGGGACATGAATGCCTTTTTGGTATTATGAATCCTGTGAAATAAAAAAAAAAGCAGTAACATACATCTTAAATTCCATGGTGGTCCCAGTTGAGGATCAGTAAGACTGAGAAAAACTCTAACTTGTTCATCTTTCTGGCAGGGACACAGGGCAGAAATGTCCAGTTGACAATGAAGTGCTGACAGAGGACCAACTTTTTCCAGATAACTTTGCCAAGAGGGAAATCCTCTCTCTCACTGTGCGCTGCCGCAATTTTGGCTGTAATGAGAAAATGGAGCTCAGACACTTTGAGGTAAATTTTTATTAATATGGTGAACATTCTGTCTGATCCCAGAACTGCTGATGTGTTCATTTCTGACGAGAAAGAAAAAAAATTGGGTTAGAGGAAAACCACATTAAAGTAATATGAGCTTTTGTATGTTAATTAAGGTGTGTATTTCCTCTGCAGAATCACTTGAAGCTCTGTGAATTTGCCACAGTGCCCTGCCTGCAGTGTAATGAGCCTGTATGGAAGAATAGTATAGAGGAACATATGAACCAGGAGTGTTTACAGCGCCTGATCACATGCCCTGACTGTGCAGAGAATATCATCTATGCTAACAAACAGGTGAGAGGCAACTTAAAGAACTGTCCCTTCAGCTCTAAAACCAACTCTTAAAGCTAAAATATGGACTGAAGGGTTTGAGAAAGACCATGCTTGAAACTCTCTACATAATAAATTCAGCTTTCACAAATCTCTCCCTTTAGTTCTTTGTGTTGTTTGCATGGTGAAGTTTGACACTGACTGTACCACACGTACCTAATTTGCTTCTGTCTGCCTCTAATACGGGATGGGCATGAGTATTCAATTACTCACAAGTGACAGCAATGATTGGTCATTTAATAAACAACACTTGATTTATTTATTTTGCAGCTTAATCAGATATGTTCGAACTCATTTGAAGTTCAGTTTCAAGCAACAAACTGTGAATCCTTCCTGAAATGGAGCCATATTCTTTTCAAATTCTACAAGTCGTTATGGTGGCATTTTAGCTGGAACTGCAGTCTGATTGGTTACAGTGACCTTGGGGGCCAGCACTCGTACACACTTTACCCTAGTACCACATGCATGTGATGTTAGCACAGTAGAAAGAATTAAGCTAATTGCTAAAAATAAATGTATCCCCTGCGACTTGTTGAAACCAGGTTGTTGAATTGTATTTTTTGAGTTTTTCAAATCACCATGGAATGAGGTTCATCTCTGGCCTCTTGCCATTGTCTGGTATAATCCACCACTTTCCTGTTGTTCTCACAGATGACTCTGTACTAGACACTGGAAAGTTGGACTTTATGTATCTTACCTTGATCATTCAGCAACCAGTCTGCTGTAACTTTTGGCTGTGCACTCCGATTCACATTAATACATATTGAACTCAAATGGAAACACTTGACTGAAATGTTTCTCATGATCTTAAAAATCTTTTGATCTGAAGGTGTATAATTAAATGTTTGAAATCAGTGTTGTAGACAAATACAATCGTGCCAACATATTCATTTCTTTTATTAGAAAAATAACATTTTATTTACAAAAAATATTTTTTTGAACGGATGACTTGGAGCGAAATATTCCGAAAAGCAGCCAGTAAGTGTCCAGCGTAGGTGTGAACTCCTTTAATACTGTTTAAAAAACCTGCTGATTCGACCAGCTTCCTCTCCATTCACAGCTGACGCTTGACCACGCCTACACCCCCCACAATTACATAATCTATACATGGTCCAAAACGTTACAGTGCAAAATAAACACCGAAATGAGGTTACCTGATTTTTTTCAGATGACCTGATATATGTATGTATATTAGAGCTGCAACAACTAATCGATAATAATCAATTATGAAAATCGTTGTCAACAAATCTCATTATCGATTAGTTTGTCTGCGCGCACCACGGGGTACAATTACTCATTATGTTACTTCGGTTCGGAAAACATGCTTGGGAAAGTAAATACTAAAGTTGTTTCCCAAATGAAATAATATACACTTACACTGTGCATGGAGTACTCTACCGTCTAGTGTGTGAATTTTAGAAAGGTACTATCATCTCAAATGGAACACTAGCGGGTTTTTACTAACCGGAATTATAAGCCACTTCCTAGTCGACGGCGCTTGACGTCACACACAAGTAATGCGACACCACTAGCTTTAGCCTCAGAGTCACAGACACTGAATTTCTTCAGTTTACTTTCTGTCAGCGTTATTTTTTTTCCCAACGTGCCCTCAGTCCTCATCAGACGGAGGCGAAATCATCACGTGACTGAGGAAGAAAGTGTGCGACCTCCAAGTCCTCTAAGGCAGGGGAGCATTTTATATTAAACACTGCCGAGAAGATTTATAAACTTTATAAAGCAGAGTTTCTGCAGCCTGGAAGCATGACAGGGGTGCGGTCGCGAGTTGCTTAAAAGGTTTCATTTAATTCCGGTTTATTGTCATTATATGTTGTATTTGCGCGCTTGCAGTGTAAATTCTGTCGTTTATTATAACAGAAGTGATGTTAGTAACGAGGCCGCGTTGCTCCTCACGCGCGATCCAGACGCGGTGATGCACAGTGTAGTGCGAGTAAGATCTGTAATGTCTACACTATGATCAAAAGTAAAATAATATGTCTAAAGGCAATGAGTAACAGAAACTACAAGGTGCAGTGAAAGTGAGTTTTTATTATTAATTTAGGACTGTAGTTTAATTCAGTGCTTTTTGTGCATCCATAAAAATAATTCTATCTATTTATCTATCTATATTTATCTTATTTAGTTAGTTTATATTTATATTATATATAAGTACTTATGCATTATTTTTTTATGGTTTCACAAAAAGCAACAAATTAAACTACAGTCCTAAATTAATAATATATATCCTTGTGTGTGTATGTGTGTTGGGTTCTTTTCTGTTTTGGACAAACAGTTGTGTAAAGTTTTATTCTGAATTTATATTTGTAACACTCAGTTTGTGGATTTAATTTTAAATAAACAAACAAAAAAAAAGGCACTGAAAGTCTGCCCCACCCATCTGATTAACCGATTAATCAAATAGATATAAATAATAATAATCAACCAACTAATCGATTATGAAAATAATCGTTACTTCCAGCCCTTATGTGTGTGTATATATATGTATGTATAATATGCATCCATTATTGATTTCTGTAAGATCAAATGTTACTTTTTACCATATGTGTTAATGTTGTGGTAATGTCTTTTCTGCAGTTTCATGAGCAGATGTGTCCCTTCGTGAATACAGTGTGTGAGTACTGTAACATGGAGTTCATTCGGGGTCAGGTGAGCAATGCATTTTATATATGGGCATATTTTCCAATGAGTTTAACATATCTCAATATAATCTGCTTATTAAGCGGACTATCATGATATGTGTTTCAGTTGTCATCACACTGTGCCACAGACTGCCTGAAAGCTCCCGTTGCCTGTACTTTCAGCATGTTTGGTTGTCAAGAAAAGGTAAAACCATACTGCAGAGATGACATCATTTAACTTTTTGTTAATTTATTTCACTTTGAGTGAGGTAATATACTTATGACGGTCTAACAGAGTAGCATAGTGATTCATGGAAAGGATTAGGCCTTGTATGTCACAGAATGCAATTTACATGCTATTAACAGAATAAATAAGTAACTTCTTTTGTCTTAGATGGCAAGGAACGACCTGGCCCTTCACATGCAGGAGTTCACTCAGATGCACATGCGCTACATGGCCGAGTTCCTGAAGAACCAGACTATGAACGGCATTCCGCCAGCTCCAACATGTGGCCCTTCGTGTTCTTCCCCATCTGAGCATGGTGCCTCTGCCAGGGTGGGAGAGCCATGCCAGTGCAGCCAGGACATGCAGCAGCTACGTGAGACTGTTGTGGAACTCGAGGGCCGCCTCGTGCGCCAGGACCACCAAATACGGGAGCTGAGCATTCGCAATGATACACAGCATACGCAGCTAACGGAGCTACGCAAGAAGCTGGCGTCGCTGGAAGAGAAAATGCACGAGCTGGAAGCTCAGCAGTACCAGGGTGTCTATGTTTGGCGAATCGAGGGATTCTCAGCTCACCTGCACCAACAAGAAGCCGGACAACCAGTTGTGCTCCATAGCCCACCATTCTACACGGGTAGACCGGGCTATAAGCTGTGCCTGCGACTGCACCTGCAGACACCAAGCGCACCACGTTGCTCTAACTACATCTCGCTGTTTGTGCATACAATGCAGGGTGAGTTTGACAGCCAGCTCCCATGGCCCCTGCAGGGCACCATCCGGCTGGCTGTGCTGGACCAGGCTGAATGCCAACACCATGTTGAGATAATGGAGACCAAACCAGACCTACAGGCCTTCCAGAGGCCCACAGTGCTGCGCAACCCCAAAGGCTTTGGCTATGTCACCTTCATGCAACTGCAGGCGCTGCGCCAGCGAGGCTTTGTCAAGGACGACGTGCTGCTGGTGCGCTGTGAGGTCATGCCACGTTTCGACACCAGTCTCAGGAGAGAGGGCATGCAACCTCGAGGACCTGAACCATCCCTCTGAGCTTGTTGTAATTACTTAATCTCATTGCTGTTGCCTTAGTTCTCAGAGACACATCTTACTAGATCCAAAGTTTCCTTTTGTTTTAAGAGAAGATCATTACATTACATTTATGTACGACTTTGAAGCAGTGATCTAAAAGGACTATGTCTTGAAGTACCACAAACAAAACAGTACATTGCTTTAACGTCTCTGAAATGCTGATTAAACAGGGGCGTCATAGATTCGCCCACTGAAAGAAACCAGAAGTATTAAGAGCAGCTCTAGGGGGTGTACTGTGAAACCAAGAACCTGCTTCCTGTGTTTGTTTGGTTTTTTTTTTGGTTTTTTTTTCATATAATTTTCTTAATAACTGAATAGCATTTTGTGAACGAATGCCATCATCCTAAAGGAAATGGTGGTGTGTAGCAAAACTAATATCTGTAGGTACGTCTACCCTGAATGCACTGGAGAAAGTAAAATAATTTCATAATAACCCCCTTTTGTAATTGATAATGTATGTGCTGCCATAAGATCATCACACACAATACCACTAATAGAAAGAAGTAACAAAAAATAACAGGTACATTCATTTGACAAATAACAGAGTATTGTTTTCTTAGAAGAACATTATCCAGAAGTTACAGCATGAAGTCAGAGCTCCAAAAATAGGGTATTTGGCTGAACAACAGAGCTATTCAATCATAAAGGAATGCAAAAGCCTCAAGGTGAATCATGTCAAGTATACAGCCATGTGAAAAAATAAGTACACCCCATGGAAATTGTTTTTTGACACATAAGCAAACATTTGGTCATCTTTGAAATGGTGCCTATTACTAAAGTTGATCTACATGAACAAAACCACAAGGAAAATTAGCTTTTCAATCATTTATTCAACAGAATTTTCAATAAAGTGATATTATTCTGTGGAAAAAGTAAGTACACCATTGGCCTCAGAAGCTAGTATTGCCCCCTTTAGCAGAAATAACTTCTTGTAGGCGTTTTGCATAATTGTCCACTAGACTTGCTGGAATTTTTGACCACTCTTCCATGCAATATTCTTTCAGTTGCAAGATGTTTGAGGGTTTTCTTGCATGTACTGCCGCTTTCAATCCCCCCAAAAGAACATTTCAGTGGGATTCAAATACGGGCTTTGACTAGGCCATTCCACAACCCGACATTCTTTGCTGGATTTGCTAGTGTGCTTAGGATCATTATCCTGTTGAAATGTCCACTTTCGACTCAGCTTCAACTTTCAGACAGATGGCCTCACATTATCTTCAAGTACTCTTTGATGTGATGCAGTATTCATAGTTGAGTCAAGAATGCAAGCCGTGCAGTCCCCGAGGCAGCAAAGCAACCCCAAACCATAACATTTCCACCATCATGCTTCACAGTTGGTATGAGGTACTTCTCAAAAGCTGTCTTTGGTCTGCGCCAAACATGTCTATTGTTACTGTGGCCAAACAACTCTATCTTTGATTCATCTGTTGAGAGCACAAAATTCCAAAAGGCCTGGTTTTTGCCTATATGCTCATTGGCAAACTGTTGTCTTGCAAAGGCTTTTTCCTGGCACACCTCTCATGCAGCTCAAATTTGTGCAATCTCTTTTCGACTGTAGAAGCATGCACTTTGACACCAATAGTTGCAAGACTTACTAGCAGATCCTGTGATGAAATTTTGAGCTCTTGGGCTGAATTTGCTGGGACGGCCAGTCTTGGACAAATTGGCACTTGCTCGAAATCTACACCACTTCAAGATGATTTTCCTTTCAGTGGAATGATGTATTTCAAATAATTTGGAGATCTTTTTAAAATCCTTGCCAGACTCATAGGCATCCACTACCTTTTTTTTCTGAAGGCCTTACAAAACTTTTTAGCTCTGGGCATGATGACACCACACACCTCAATAACAAAGGGAACACCAGACACTAGATATGAGAGGGGTATAAATAAGACTGGTTCCACCTGCACTCCCTAAGCAGGTTCTAATCACTGGCACCCAATCTTGAACACCTGCTTCTAATTTAATGGATTTGAAGGTGTGATAAATGTAGGGGTGCACTTACTTTTTTTTTTTTTTTTTTTTTTAAACATGAAACATGTGACTGGTCTGTTTTTTTTTGTTAATTGAAATTGTGAAAATGACTACAAAATGCCAATTTTATGTCATTTGATAGTGTATCACCTTTATTAATAGGCACGGTTTCAAAGAGGATCAAATATTTGTTTTTCCAAATACGTTTTTTTTTAAAAATCCATAGGTTGTACTTATTTTTTCATATGACTGTATCTGTTTTTACTTATTTGTATTCTATGGTTTTATTTCACATGTTGAGCATGTGAAAATGTATCTATCGTCAAGAATCAACCTACTGTATATTTGTCTATAGATAGATATGTGTATTGTGTGTGTGTGTGTGTGTGTGTGTGTGTGTATGTGTATATATATATATATATATATATATATATATATATATATATATATATATATATATATATATATATATATATATATATATGAAATGTATGTATATATATGAAATGTATGTATGTATGTAAATGCTGACAACAAGGACTAAAGATGTGGCGTAAAAGTCAACTTGATGACTAATTTCTTGTTTTATTATACTTTTGATTAATTAGAATTTTTGTGTGGGTAGTACACCAATGAACATTTTAATATATGAAAAATAAATGTGTAAGCTCCATCTCTTCACTCACTTATTCATCTTTCCAGAATGGCTAAGCTTTTAGTTTGAAAATAAGTACATCCAGCAATGTCTCAACAACTGTGGCTTTGAAATGTGGGATTGACTCGACAGTGATCCCTCTTATCCCTTTCCCTCATTTCATCAGTGGTCCCATGTGCATCTCCTAACCCTGAATGCGTCCTACTTGTAACAGCGAGAAGCTGCATGTTATTGATGAAGGATCTGCCATCGGATACAGAGTGACGCCGCAGGCTGCTTCCTCTCTCCACATGCCCCTCGCCCTCCTGCTCCAATAAAGGAGTCAAAAGAGAGACCTCTGAAATATGCTGCGTGATCCTTATCTCAGGTTGGATGAGGTGCTTACTTTCTCTGATTTCTTCTTCATAGCCTGGCAGAATGAATGAGGAAGGCACAATAACATGTTAAGAAGGTTTAAAATGTAAAATGCTGACTCATTAAGATCTGTGACTTTGAAAGCAGGCTCTGTACCATGTAGGTAGTGAGTGTGTGATTTTTATTATAAATGTTTTAATTTTGTTACTATATATATATATATATATATATATATATATATATATATATATATATATATATATATATATATATATATATATATATATATATATATATATACACTACTACTACTACTACTATAAAAGTGGTGATCAGGAAAATTGCTGTAAATACCTTTTAGTGTTATAACAAATTGCTCCTGGAAACTCTTGTTATAGTTTTGTCCTTAAGCTGTTTGATGTGGTTTGGTGTGCCTTTTTAATTTTTTTTTTTTTTTTTTTTTTTTTTAAACCACCATTTAAGAAGAGTAAATTTGGAAGTGGTTCCTAGCATTCAATAACCTTTTGACAACACCTGATCTTGATCATTAACATATAGACATATGTAAGGAACTTGTTACTTTTGTGTTTGCAGTTCCACAGATAGGGAGAAACCACCATTTCCAGCATTTTCTCAAGGCGAAAATATTCCTTTGAGGGGCCTCTGGGCTCATGGACTCCCTGGACATAAACAATCACACAAAGTAGGTACAAGAAAACTTGTATAGTATGTGTATTAATGTGTATGTGTGTGGAAATGTCACTTACCTGTAGGACTAACAGCATCTGTGTGATGGGCGTGGGGAGCAGAGAAGTGTTGGTGGGGAGCAGCTCCTCCATTGGAAGCCTCATCAGGACGAGATCCCTGAAGGCTAGCAGGGCCATCTGCCTTACTGTGAACTCATGACCCTGGAGTTGAGCAAAATATACAGGGAAGGGCAGCAGTTCAATAATTTAAGTGCTGATATGCTTGTGACGGTGTTATGGCTCAAAGTTCTTGTATTGGAAAATTAGTGTGAAGTTGTTATACCTGTAGTGGATAAAAAATGGCCTGCAGTGTCGGCAGAATTTCTGAGAAAAATTGAATCCATACATCAGCTAAGAAAAAGAGCTGACTTTCCCCTGGGAACAAATTAAATTATATAGTCCATATGTTGTACTGAGCTGTCATGTAGAGTGCAGATAAATCTGTCAGCATTTGTTTCTTACCTTCATATAGTTGAACCTCTTCTAAAATAGACCGAAGCCCTTTAATCAGAAGCTGATTCTACCAGTAAAAAAAGAAAAGTATCATTATATTAAAGGTATTCTCATTGACTTTACTGAAGTTAGGTGAAGCTAAGCTGAAAACACCCAGCCCTTCCCTTTCTGGCAAGCCAGACACCCAAAACTCACAAGCTCGAATTTGTGAATGAAAGTGCAAGAATGAGTCAACAGCATATACTAAACAAAAAAGAAATACCTCATTGTTCTCATTGATTGGATGTTTTTTTCTTCTTCATGTTCGAGCCACAGGGGCAGTTTATCTAAACAGATATTTTATTGAAGCTACCAGGATGTGAAAGCTTTGCCAAATATAACATGAACTTGTCTAACATCATAGATCCCATTTTTAAATCCATTTTAAATGTGCTGCAAATGATCTACTGAGATTTATCATTTTTAGGTGATGTGCGTACACATACAGTAGTGTGCAAAAGTTTTAGGCAGCCTATTCTTTTCAGTACAAACTTTGCTATAGAGTTTTGATTTTATGACTTCTACATTATCAAGTTAGTACAAAAAACATTTTAGATTCCCAAACATAATTAAAGGTTGCAGCATATTAAGTAAAGAAAAGCAGCATATTACGTAAGAGACCACTTTTCAAAAAAAATAATGAAGGCTGCTGGGTTTTGCTGCAAATAGAAGAAGCAAGTGCGACAGCCAGTATCTCCAGAAGAACCGTAGCTGGTTCTGCAAGATGCTCAATAAAACTTACAGCTAATTTATTTTTAAAACTGCACAAATTGTACCGGAGGCTACTATTTTTATTTAATTTTTTTTGTCACACAAAATATTGACTTTGTTTCACTTACTACTGTTTGCTGCTCTTTATATATATGTATAAGTGTATATATATTTTTTAAAATGTAGAAACATTTAATTTAATTATTTTTGAAGGCATCTTGCTCTACAGCATTTCTTTGCATGTGCCTAAAAGCTTTGCACAGTACTGTACTTGTGAAAACACATTTTTGTAATCGAAACTCAGTAAAAACAATAATCTGTTATTGTGTTCATATTGGAGCAGATCATGTTGCATACCTGGAAATACTCTTCAATGAATGACCCCATTTCTGTTTTTAAAAGCCACCTGGCAAGATGAAAGGGAGAAGGATTTGAGATGAGTTGCTTTTTTGTTCATATATAAACTTTACCAAATATAAAATATTACTTCATACAAATATTAATCCATATTTATTGTCTAATGATTATACATGGCTTGTTTTTTATATATATATATATATATATATATATATATATATATATGTGTGTGTGTGTGTGTGTGTGTGTGTGTGTATGTATGTATATATATGGGTATATATAAGTATATATCTCAGTGCCTAATATTGGCACAGGCTGTGAAAAATTCACTCTGTTCTCATGGATAGCAAACACAACACAGGTTTATCAGAAAAAAAAAAGTTCTTAAATACAGATGTGCAACAATTATTGGCACCCCTATGAATTCATATGAGAAAAATATGTTTGAAGTATATTCCCACTGATTAAAAAAAAAATTTTTTGTACACCTGAGTGACTAGGAACAGGAAACTGTTCAACCATGACTTCCTGTTTCAGAGGGGTATAAGTATGAGGTTACAAATAGGCCAAATTCCCTAAGTCATTCATAACAATGGGTAAGACCAAGGAATATAGCTGTGATGTGCGGCAAATGGTTGTTGCGTTTCACAAAATGGGGTGTGGCTATAAGAAAATAGCAAAAGCATGGAAAATGCCCATTTCCACCATCAGGGCAATAATTTAAGAAGTTCCAGTTAACTGGAAATGTTATGAATCAACCTGGAATTGGACGTGTGTCTGTATCGTCCCAATGAACTGTGAAGAGGATGGTTTGAGAGGCCAAAAAATCTCCAAGGATCACAGCTGGAGAATTGCAGAAGTTAGTTGCTTCTTGGGGTCAGAAAGTCTCCAAAACTACAATCTGAAGTCACCTACATCAACACAAATTTGGAAGGGTTTCAAGAAAAAAGCCTCTACACTCATCCAAAAACAAACTCCAGCGTCTTCAGTTTGCCAGACACTACTGGAACTTCAAATGGGATCGGGTTCTATGGTCAGATGAAACCAAAATGGAGCTTTTTTTTGGCAATAAACACCAGAGGCGGTTTTGGTGCACACAGAACGGTGACCATATGGAAATGTACCTCATGCCCATGGTTAAATATGGTGGTGGCTCATTAATGTTTTGGAGCTGTTTTTCTGCCAGAGGACCTGGACATTTTGTTAGGATACTGATATGGCATCATGGAATCTATCAAATATCAACAGATATTAAATGAAAACGTGACTGCCTCTGCCAGAAAGCTTAAAATGGACTGTGGTTGGATCTTCCCGCAGGACAGTGATCCAAAACAGACATCAAAATCAACACAAAAATGGTTTACTGGCCACAAAATCAAGGTCCTATCATGGCCATCCCAGTTCCCTGACTTGAAACAGATAGAAAACATGTGGGGTGAACTTTAGAGGAGAGTCCACCAGCATGGACCTCGAAATTTGAAGGATCTGGACAGATTCTGTATGGAGGAATGGTCTCAGATCCCTTGCTATGTATTCTCCAACCTCGTCAGGCATTATATCAGAAGACTCAGAGCTGTTATCTTGGGCAAAGGGAGGTAGCACAAAGTATTGACTAAAATGGTGCCAATAATTGTTGCACATATATTTAACAAAGATTTGTTTTTAATAAACCTGTGGTTTGTTTGCAATTGTTTGATATCCATGAGAGCGGAGTATTTTTGTAACATTTTTTCGAAAAATAACAATTTTTCATTGCCTTCTTTGCTCATATTTATCAAGGGTGCCAATATTAGCAGAGGGCTGGCTGTGTGTGTGTGTGTACCTGATACTCTCATTTAAGAAGTAGAGTTCATTCATTTGCAGTCCTTTACCACGAAACACCTTAATGACTGCAGAATAGATACTAAAACAAATTTTGCATGAGGTTTATATATTTCTTGCTCGTTGATAATAGTAAAAACTGACTCAAACACAGTTTCATGTCTAGTGATACCATTTAGTTTTATGGGTAAGGTGTAATCTCTACCTGTTCATATCACTGACACTGGAGTTAGACTGCGCCTGAGGTAATGCTGGCAAAGTCACAGTGCTCGAGCTAGGAACTCGCTGCTGACTCAAGCTCATCGTCCTTGATTTGCTTCAACACATAAACAAAGGTCCTACACAAAGTTGTATTTAATCAGCTGAACATTCGGCATATCCATTACAAGTAGAACAGTGACATTCATCTTCATGTGATTATTAGGTCAAAGCAGGTAAAGCTGTTAGGAGTTTTCAGATGAATTATTTTTCGAGCTTGTGAAAGTGGCCAGGTGGGAAGGCTGCACTTCCTGTGGTGTAGTAACTTCCTGTTACCAATACTGTGAAGTGTGCATACATGTGTTTACTGATTAACACACCACTCAGCCCTGAGGGTGTTTCAGCTGAGTGACAGAATATATCTCAAGGTGATATGCTAATAGAGACCTAGAGAACAGAAACATGTCAATGTTTTGACAGTGACAGCAAAGATGGAACCGAAGCATTATGGAAAATATAACTAATTGCTATAAATAAAAATATAAACCATCCTATTTATAGTTAAGTCCCAGTTAATATGCTATCTATTTACAATCCAGTGAGCATTTCACCTTCCAGTTTTTCTGTTTTTTTCCCCCCACCTTTTGAAAACATACAAGTATATTGTATTTTAACCCAATCTCACCTATAAGAGTTTAGTAATATATTCTGCAATATAAAATAAGATTTAGGCAATGTTGACTGAATTATAATAAATAGACTACATACCCAAATTGTTACTTTACAGGTGGTCACAGGTGAAAGTTGTATTCAGACATGATTCCTTTCTTTCTGTGGCACAATCTTCATACAAAGTTTTACAATCAGAATAAACAATTTCTCATGACAGAGAGAGTAACTGTTCAGTTGGTGACTTTCTCCAGCAATGCTGTGAGCAAACTGCTGAAGTCTATTTTTTATTACTTCCCTAGGTCACTGATTCATTAACTGAGGGAACACGGCGTTGCATTGGTCATTCCGACAATGAATAATCAGTGCGTGAAGGCTTGGATGAATGTCCTATGACTAGTAAAGAACGCTGCACTTTCAAAGCCTGTTTGGAGGTGAGCAGAAAATAAAGATCATTTATTAAAGATAATTCCTGTGATTCACACCTAGCATCTTACATCATTGCTTAAAACAGGGAAGCTAGGTGGAGGAAGTGCAAGTTGGATCACGAGTCATTTTAGCCACAGAATTTCATTTAAAAAATGACATCAAAGGGTTTAACGGATAAATTCTTTAAAAATTAAAAATGGAATATTAGTCATTAGTCTTTAATCCCTTAATATTACAGATAATAAAAGCATTTAAATAAAATTTAAAAAATGTAAAAAAAAAAATGAAAATATTATTCTACACCAATTATCAGCAAAATATGTCGGTGGATTTTAAATATATGATGTAGATTTGAAAAAAAAAAACATTTAAAAATGCAACAGTGAAAATAAATAGAAAGAAAATGAAATGCAGTGCATGAAATTACAAATACAAAATACAAAAACATTCATTTTGCCATTTTGGGAGGGTGGAATTTAATCTCTATTACAAAACTTCAGTTCTGTTAGTAGTTGGATAAGCACATAAACAATATTTTGATATTACAGTCATTACACAACTTGAGGCTTTTCCTTGTTTGTGCGCACTTAAGCTTGTCATTCCTTTTCATCTTTCTTTGATGAACATGCTGCCCCTTTACTGCTGTCCTTGGTGCCTGTGAAATAAACAGATGCTGTAACGTTAAACTGTAACAGAAGTAAAAGACTGAAGTTGGAGTCTACATGATTGTTTATCAAGAGGAAGACCTACGTGGGCTTTTGGGAACATCTTTGTCACATTTTAGTGTACTCCTTTTGAAGCATTCTGCCATCCAGGATAGCACCTCTCCACAGTATTTCACCTGAAGGTCAAAAATATAACTGTGTTGGCCAGAGTTATCAGGAGGATAGTACCATCTTGATTCATGGGACATTTGAAGTAATCGATTTTACCTCCACTTCCATAAATGCCAAACGTTTTTCTTGCTCTTTAAACCGTGCCGCACTCATCAGCAAGCTTTGCACCCTAACATGGTGATAGTAGTGGCATCAGTAAAATAGTACTCACACAAAGCACACAGCTCTATACAGTCAAAAGGGAAAAGCTGGAGACTAACTCACTTGGAGGATGTGCTCTTGAGTCTCTCCTCACTGCTCTCCAGATGACGTTTCTCGAGCTTGGCCAGGTAATTCTCCTTTTGCACAGACTCCCAAGTCATCAGCTTCTGATCTAACCCTGGTGGCATCTCCCTCTCTGGCCATTAAACATAGTATCATGTTAATTCCAGCTACCTTTTTCACTGGTAGTAAAATACTGGTAGAGTATTCCTGACTAATATTTTGTGGAGTGGTATGTAGTCCAGAAGAAACATGCAAAGTATATTTTGCAATGGATGTATCACATGTTATGCATGTGTAAGTTTTGCGATGCTACAAAGCTCATAGTCTCTCAAAAAAATGGATTTATTCTATCCAACAGAGATCACTGCTCCAGACCTGCCTAAAACGCCTCGATCGAAGTCCAGACATAAATTCTGCAAGCATCTAGGTCACAATTTGACTAACATAAATGCACTACGTGTCTTTGTTAGAACCATTTTTTAAACTGTATTTTATGTTCACTTCAGGACATCAAGTTGTTACAGTGAAGAAGACAAGTTAAACCATTCTAACATTGGATCTGAAAGGTAAGGGTTTTACAAAATAAAAAATTACCGCTGTGAAACGTTCTGCTCAAGTTGTGCTTGCAAAGTTGGTTCCGATTGATCTGTTTGATCATCCGAATTTTCTGAATCTGACTCGGGCTCGAACTGATACGGTAAAATCGACGACATTATTAATTGTGTTTATAATTGCTTTAGAAGCCTTGGAAGCTGAAGCTTGTGATTATGGTAAGGGATGTTACGTGCTTCCGACACACGCTTGAGGTTTTGGCCAATCGGAGCACTCTGGGTACTGCAATAATGTACTGTATGTAAAAAAAAAAAAAAAAAAAAAAAAAAAGTGTTTTTTTGCACTTTCAGGCTTGTTAATCTATTCTATAACACCCAATAAACAAAATAATGAACTTTTAAAATAGCATCATATGACCCCTTTAAGTGTTATATACTGATATATGGGTTTAGAAAAAAACAAAAGGGCATAATTATCTTGTACTTGTATATCTTCCACCTTGGAAGGTGATTATAGTGTACCTCTAACTAATTTAATATTTAAGTAATTTACGTTCCATAATTGAACCTTAATTCCACTGTTGTTACCTTGTCTGCACCTTAGGGAAGAAAATTTTTTCTTGTATCTTTTTTAAGGACTATGTAGGATGACCGTATCCTAACTATTATAAGCCCAAATGTGAAACTGTTCTCTAATCCGTTTACTTTTGGTAAATTAATTTTTTTAATTCAATGTTAAACATGACCAACCCAAAATCTCAGTGTTTTCCTCAGCCTTTCCAAACAACGTCAGAAAGAGTTCAGAGATGTGGCTGATAATTATGAAGGGTGGAGCAAGAGCGGGTCGGCTATGGTACTCCACAATCAGATTATACCGCTGAAATTTCCAGAAGATATCTGTGTTCCCCTGTACCAGCTGGAATGTATAGCTGTGAGAGGGGCACAAGCAGAAATGTGAAAGCTGATGCAGCCTGACAATACATTACACTATGTCCTGCATTTTAAATGAAACTCACTGAATGTCATCATTGTTTAGTGGTAGTACATTACTTATTACTTATGAAAGAGAATCAAATCTAAGTAATTGTATTTAGAACCCACTCTAACCTGAACATTGCAATAAGCAGATTTAGCAGAAGAACGTTAGTGACAAGTAAATAGATAACCAGCAGCAGGATGACCAGCCAGTTAGCATAGATGTTCGGGCAGGGGGGCAGAGTGCCGTCTATGATCAGATGCAGATCCATGGTACAGTTATCATGGGGCATTTTAGCCGCTGTGGATAGAAGTGCAGCAAATAGTATATGATTAACCTGCTCTGTCTCCATCTTGTGGCAGTCCCTCAACTAATAATA
Organism: Ictalurus punctatus; assembly: GCF_001660625.3. Lineage (NCBI taxonomy): Eukaryota > Metazoa > Chordata > Actinopteri > Siluriformes > Ictaluridae > Ictalurus > Ictalurus punctatus. Next base: position 9,937,725 of record NC_030442.2, read on the forward strand.
CATTAAGTCTTCATTTAAAATACTTTCTGGCATGTTATATTGGTTTGTCTGTGCTAAAAGAGATAGATAAAATGGTTAAAGGAGATTAGAAATGCATTAAATGCACTATGTGACATAGGCTATGTGTAAGCTGCATCAATAAAAAAAGCTCACCATCTATCTCCTCGAGGGGAATCTGGCCGAATATGTGCAGGTATGGTCTGTAGAGCACTCTGCGGAACACCCAGTCCAGTCGGGGGTCATTTGGGTGGAGCAGAGCCTGAGTCGCTACTCCATATGCAATTAGCCACACACTCAGGAAGAACAGGAAGAAGAATACGTCCTTCATCTGAAAACAATACAAACATGTCCTGAATCAGTAAACAGTCCATACCAACTACATTACTACTATCAGTAAGAAGAAGAAAAAGAACCTTATTAATTTAGGACATTTCAAACTTTTACAATGTAGCTGAAAGCGCTCCATCTGTTTGCTGTTAGTGTTTGCAAAAAATATTTACATATATATATATTCTGTCATATCACAACAAACCAGTGACTACATTTCCCATCCTGCACTGCGGCCTACAAACATGGCTGCCATGGATTGCAATTCCCAGAACACTCACTCATTCTAATCACGCACCTGCATCCAATTTCACACACTTACTCCACAGTATAAAGAGACTGTTTTCTAACAATGTCTTTGCGAAGTATTAGTGTTACCACTGTACCAAGCAATTGTACCCTGTTCCTCGTTTTGTTTCATGGTTAATGATCTTATTCTCATATCTCGTTCTCCATTCTAGCTTTGCCCAGTTTGACATCGCTATTGTCTCATGTTTGTCTGCCTGTCTCACTCTCATTAACCTCTTATCTGCATTATCCGTCCTATATATATATATATATATATATATATATATATATATATATATATATATATATATAGATAGATAGATAGATAGATAGATAGATAGACACACACATAAAATATATATGTATATTGAATTACTTAAACACATTAGCTTACTAAGGTGAATGTGTGAAGTACAAAATAATTAGACAGAAGACAGAGAAACAAAAAAAATTGTAATATAAATAATTAATGATAAAAATATATTATGATTCAAATTAAAAAGTAAAAAGATGGATGTCAAGCTCCTTCTAAAAAAATTGCTAATAGGTGGAACCCCCCAAATATTAAGTAGTAGTGTCCTCCAGATTTCATAAACATAATGGCAAAAAGCCTCTTTACACATTACACTAATGTCATCCCTGTGGGTTTCAAATAATATATTATAATGTGGTTACCATTCTCTCAACAATGATGATCTTGGGCCCAAGCTGCTTGTGGATGGCAAAGATGTGGATGAGCCTTAAAGTATAAACCATGAAGTCCAAAGCCAGGACGGTGCGTCCAGCCTCATATGTTCCTTCTGACATCCTATACATACCAAATGCATTATTGTTTGACAAAATGTTTAATTGAAAAGGGTTTGTAATACAAAATATATATATATATTTTACATGATTACAAAGGCATCCATTAGCCAATTAGAGCTTGAAGAATAATTGAGATTACAATAAAAAAAGTTGTCAAATACAGGTTACATTTATTAAAGGGTGCTTTCATTCAAGTGTCTATAAAGCATCGTACCTGCATGACACCCCAATCACGAACAGAGAGATGGCTACCATGTCACACTTGTTCCAGTTATCCTCCACATAGAGCTTAAACTTCTTCAATATACTCATGTCTTCATCTGAGAAGAAACTCTGGGACACATGGCACATGGAATTCAATTTTACAAACTCAACTGTTGCAATAATTTGTTTTTAGCATTAAATAAAAACATTTTTAGCTCAGTTCAGTACACAGACTGTTCAAGGTATTAACACATGACACAAATGTTTCCCTTGAAGAAGGAAACTTTCATATCATGTTTTATTTATATGCATGTGACCCACTCAAGTTTCATAATATTTTTTCTCCACTTCTCAACCCTCCCCCTCTTCCTCTCTAACTGCTGATGACTTTGCCACCTTCTTTGAAGAGATTAACGAACTCTGCTACTCCATGTCTCAACACATCCTCACTTTTATCACTTCCACTGTAAATGGCTCATTTACATCCAGTCATTTAACAACTACCTTCAAGTCTGGGCTATACGCTTTTTAAATAATCCAGGCTAGATAGCAACTCATGACTGGTATCACTTCTCTCCTTTCTCTCTTGAATTCTTGCATGTGCTGTTTACAATCAGTTGACCTCCTGGACCATAACCATTCTGGCTACAAAATGGCACACTTCACAGAAACTGCCTTTGTGGCCGTTACTTGGAAGCTTCATGTGGCTAGATCAGCCAAATTATTATCCAAACTGTTCCTTCTTGACCTCTCAGCAATCACCAACATGGTCAACCACAAGACTGTCCATCCTTACAGGACTTGGAATACGTGACCCAGCATGGCGATGGTTTGCTGGATGACCAGTTATATCTGATAAGGTGGAGTCCCACGTGGCTCAACACCTGGTCCTCTTTCCACCCTTGGACCCTAGTGTTTCTGTTCATATATCTGGCAGACAAGTATGGTGGACATCTCATCAAGGATGTTACGTGATTGGACGATAATTGAACACATGTGTCGGTCACATTTTTTTTAGCACATTTATTGGATAATTTAACACGTTGAAAAAAAGTGTGTAGGATATTAACGCATCCTTTCTGAGTGTGCACCATCTACCTGAAGTCACTGATTAAAACCTGTACCACATTTCATTTGAGCCACAAGCACAGCTTGGACTGATCTGCTATCCCTCAAGACATGAGGAAAATGTGCATCAACACTCTTTGTATTGGCACCAAGGTGGTTGAATGAGTCACTAAACGCTTAAGCAAGCATTAAATCTGTACACACACAACATTTACAACATTTACTATTCCCATAGCTGTACTAACTCTCATTCAAACTTGTCTCTATCAGGGTTTTAGCTTGATGGCATTACTAGATCATGGCCTGTGTTCTAGCATGAGAATGTGTGTGTAGAATCTACAACACACATCTGTAAGTCATTCTCGAAACTTCTGGTAGACTTATTTGGTAAATGAAAGTGAAACTGCATCATATGAATGCATATCATAGAGTTGAGATCATTGCACATTTGCATGGCATGTGGAATTCTTGATGAGGGTAAAAATGCAGTTGTTTCTGTGTCACAGATGCAAACTGCAGACTGTGCACAAAGTAAATATTTTAGACTAAATTCCAAGCTTTACTTTAATGTTCACACTTCATTGAAGTAGGTGTCGTAGACTTGCTAAGCCTTTAAAAATGCTAATCTTGAGAAAGTTCTTGAAATTAAAACAGGTATTGAAACAACTGTAATAAAATAATCAGTATCAAAGTAAGAGGATCTATACAAAACAGCTCAGTTTTCATTGCATCTACATTGGCATACCTATTAAATAAGCATCCAAATAGTCAAGGAATCAAGGACTGCCCCCTGTCCAGAAGTGCCAGTTAATAAGCAAGAGCGTATATAACAGGCCTTGGAGGATTTTGAGTGTGCAAAGTTCCTGTTCCACCAAAGCATGATTCAAGTGGTATTTGAAAGTTTTTGGGAGCTTTATTCAAAGGGTTATGCACACACATCCATTGGTGCCTCTTGAAAGCAAATATTTGAGCCAAAATCATAAAGGCAGTTAGTCTACACCATTCCCACCTGGTGTGAGGTTAGTGCCTCATTGGCTAACAGACACACTTCCTGATACATTGTATTACCGTGACTGGGAAGGGACGAGCTGTGGGGTAACCAGATGAGGTGTCCCCTCCCTTATGTAAAGTCCCTTGCTGATTTCCCTCTGGAGCAGTCACAGAACAATAATTTGAAGAACACTTTCAACCAGGTCATTTAATTGATGGATGAAATGTTCATCAAAGCTGCAAGATTATTTGCTTTGAGAAAATGCTTGTTACTGTGACTACCATTGCAAAGGCACAAAGCAAGCTCAATTTAAAAAGCTAATGTGCTGATCTTATCCTGGATCTGATGTGTGCAATTCTAATTATAGTTACAAATATGAAAGACAAGCTTTAAAATGGGACTGACTCCCATTTCATATTCACACCTGTCTGAGCTCCTCCAGTACTAGTGTAAAGACCCAGAAGTAGAGAATGATCTCAGCTGGAGAAGGGCCTTTTGGAGGTGGAGGCTGGAAGTCCAGCAGCAGCACGTAGGTGAAGAGCACTAAGAAAGCGAAGTACATGATGACATTGCCTAGGAATACAGTGACAGGGGCGCTCCAGAAGCGCTTCCAACGTCGCAGAATGAACTGGCTCCAGGCTGCACCGCAGCTTTGAGCTGAAGAATCACCGGCAGCCTCCACATCACTTAAACACACACACACATAGAAGACAGATAAGAAACAATTTCTCTATAAAGGTATTATAAGACAATTTGGAAATCTTTTTAAAAATCCCATGTCTTTCTAAAGTTCCTTTAATGAAAGGACTAACGCTGGGTCGTCATCAGTCAGTAGCAGGGCTTTCTCTGTCTCCAAACTATCCAGCTCTGCAAACTGCTCTCCTCCAACTCGATTCTCTAACTCCTCATCACTGAAAAACATACACACACTCAATGCTGATGAATGCTGATCTAATCAAGCCATTGTCAGTGATGATAATTTGTGCTCTACCTACAAGATATGGAATGACATTGTTTCTAAGGGGTTTCTACCTGAATTTAATCAGATTGGTCCATATTAGAGGTGGAAAGAAGAAAGACACAACCAGTTTAGAGATGGCTGTATCTGTTTTCATGGCTCCCCACCAGATTTTAGTCAGCAATGCCTAGTGAAGAACACAATGAGTGATAAAGCAGCATCAGCACAATCCCAGGACCCTTGTTTATATTATATATAAATCTCACAAACCCATATGTTATTCACAATAGAACATAGAAAACATATCACGGGGCATAGAAAACGGGGCAGTGGTGGCTCAGTGATTAAAGGTTCTGGGCTCTGATCAGAAGGTCAGGAGTTCAAGCCCTAGCCAAGCTACCACTGTTGGGCCCTTAAGCAAGGTCCTTAACTCTCAATTGTTCAATTGTATAAATGAGATACATGTAAATCGCTCTGGATAAAGGCATCTGCCAAAATGCCATAAATGTAAAATATCAAATGTTTAAACTGAGGAAATGTACCATTTTAAGAAGAAAAAAAAAAGGTAATTTTGAATTTGTTGGCTGCAACATGTCACAAAAAAGTTGGGACAGGAGCAACAAAAGGCTGGAACAGTAAGTGTTACTAGAAAAAACAGCTGGAGGAACATTTTGTAACTAATTAGGTTAATTGGAAACAGGTCAGTAACATGACTGGGTATAAAAATAGTATCTTTTTGCACTTTTAATTAGGTAAATTCAGCAGAACTTTTTTCTTTCACTGTATGGTGAGCTAGTGAGCACAAGTCTGTAAATTGTGCATCAGAAACAGGTGGAATGGGAGCTGTTACCTGGACTCCATCATGGGCAAAAAAGGCCTTTGCATCTGCCTCTGTGGCCAGGTTCAGCACAGTGGTTTGGTTCCAGCAGCTAGTTTTTCTCACCAGCAGAGCATATGCCCGGTCCTCACTGTTAGAGTAGCACTCGCTAAACAAATCTGCAGCCGGCATAAACAATAAAATAATTTTTAAAAACCAACATTTTTTTAACAATAAAGTACAATGCACTTAACATGTCCACAGAATAATGTATGCAATTAGTCATTAGTCATTAGTCAACAATGTAGGCAGATGGTAAGAATGACAGATTATTGGATGTTCAAGAATCTGTTGATGTGTACTTAATTTGGGCAATTTTTGTGCTAATATTTGTAGCGCAAATCTCACCCAATGCAAACTGCTCATATTTGGCTTCCTTCATGCTCCGAGCATTCTCGGCCTCTGACTCCAAATGAGCCATCTCCTTTAGGATTTTACAGCCAGCAAGAGCTGCAGCTACTGCCTCAGGTCCCTGTGACACACATAGACACAATGCTCAAAAATAGATGTATAATCAAGGTATGGGAAAGACAATATGGGTGCATGATACTAAACTCCTCAGAGACTGATATTAATATAATTCCAGCTCAGTGGAAAGGCTGCACTGCAACATTGCTGTAATTGCAATCATAAAGCTTTTAGCAACCACCTACAAACCAATTTGCTTGTGATAAACCACTTCCAGATAAAATGGTCTTTCTAAGGATAAAGCGATAGAGATGTAAATAGAGTTGGTTTATGAAAATCAGCCAGTCACTCCAAAGGGCTGTGTGACCTCACCAAGGCCCAGAAGTAGTTGGCCATATTTTGTCTGTTCTGCAGGACAGCCCAGAGGAAGAGATCCCTCAAGGGATGCTCACAATGCTGCTCCAGGTCGATGAGGTCTTTCTGGTTGTGGAAGAGCCGACCCTTGCCTACCCTCTCCTGGTGGTGATGCAAATAAAACCAAAGCATTATAACTCTGAGGGGACATTAAAAGGAGACTTGCAATGAAAAACCTACAATCGTTTATCAAGCACCTGAAAGAGCTCTGTTGGTTTCTCTTTCTGAAGGGACACGTAAAGGTTCTATGATAAATACTGCCACAAAAGGTTTCGCTTCCAGAGAAAGTCATAAATAGTACTTTAAGTGGATAACAACCATACGGTATACTTGAATAATAATTTTTTTCTAGAAGTGTATACACTCTTAGGGAAATTGGTTCTATCAAGTACTGAAGAAGCTAAATAGTTTGTCCTTCTGGGGAAACTTTCTTGGGGAATGTTTAATGTAGAATCATTTTCCCTTTTAGAACGATAGAGCCATTAGCCGTCCAAAAAAAAAAACCCTTGCAGAACCCTTCTAAATGAGTACACTGAGATGGAGCATTTAGACCAAAACCCCAAAGTCATTAAAAAAAAACCTTTTGCAGAATATGGTTATCATTGTACATCTTGTATCATATTATATGAGGACATAATGTGGAAAGTAAATCTACTATGCCTATGTAAGAACTACAAACTACTTCCTGTTTCAAAACATTTCTTTATATTCTTAAATGTTTGTATTTATGCAGCTACATATACAGAAATGCTCTCTTACCACTGGAAGTTTCTGGTAAAAGCCCCTGCAGGAGTCATGCAGAAAATCCTTCAGGACCTTAGAGACTTCAAGCAGAGTGAAGCGAGGCCGTCTATCCCCCATCTCCATGTGAGCAGGTCCAGCCGATCGAGCTGATAGCAGCACCTGTTTCTCATTGTGTTTCTTCAGGAGGAGGTTATACAGGAGGCTCTTCTCACGCACAGTGCAGTAGAGCTCCTGGAGACGGCTGTAAGTCATAAACTCGGCCAGGTTCACCCCATTGTCCACAAACAGGCGAACAAAATCCGGCTTGTCATTGACCAAGGCATCCATCATGACCTCTTCAAGATCATCTGCCTATGAGAAAAATATTATAAATATGGTGAATAAAACTTCCATCCCTGAAAATGAGTTGAAAATTGATCCATTGATAACAAACAGATAACTACATAAATAGATACAATACATTCACTACAAATTCCTTTACAGTGATTTATAGTGACATTGATATAAAATCATGAGTGTCTCACAGTCCATTCTACATCTCCATTGAAAATCTCGCTCTTTGCAATATCTACTCTGTTCCAGGCCACAGCCAGTTTCAGCTCATCCAGGAAGTCCTGTGCCTCCTGACTCTGACTTTTATTGGCTGAGGGAAAAGTGAACAGAAGACAAAAACTTAGTTAAACAAGGCAAAATGACTCAAATCTGTGTTGCATTATAAAAGTGATGAATAACAATTAAAATTGCATTAAATATTATTAAGGGAGGAAAAAGCTGTGACCTTTAGGAGGCTAATTATTTTGTAGATAATGTAGATGGTAATAACATACTGGAAACACTAACCTTTAACTAGTGCTTTGAGGATAACCGTGTCTAGATCGGAGTTCTCCTGCTCAGGGTCATGTACCATCAACAGGTGGAGATTATCCATAATTTTCAGAATCTAGTAGGAAAAACCCCACAAAATTGGAAAATTCATTGGTGAAATGTAACACTAATTTTGTTAGAGCAAATACAAAAGTTAACGCATTTTGTTGTTTTTTTGTAATGCATTTAGCTCTTACCAATTTGATCCAGGAAGTGACTGCACCACTTTGGCCATTGGGAAATGTGTCGATCAGAAGTTCTTGAACAATGTCAGCATCCCAACAAGCCTGGTTTATCAGTGTAACTAAAATGTCTGCTACACCGCCCGAGCCAGCCAGGATCAGCCATGGCGTTGAATTCTGAATTGTCTTGTACATCCTCTACATGTGGAATGGAGCCCAAGAAACAAACATCTTACTTTATTTTAGTAACTTAAGTGAAACATCCATTTGAAAGCATTCTGTTTCATTGAAAAATATCATATTATTACAGACCTGCAATATCCTTGGTTCTCCATGAACAAGCAGACATAAGACAGGAATTTCAAAGCTGCCAGGCCCTGAGAAAATAAGGTTTAAGAGAAAAAAGTATTTAGACTAATAAAAGCTACAGTAAAAGTCAAAATAAGGATCTCAATGAACTAGAGACAAATATGCAAGTACCTCCATGTCCAGTACGCTGTAAGGAGATGTGTTTTAGCAGTTTGACACGCATGTCACTGGTAGCACCAGGCTTCTTCGGGTCCTCTTCCACTAGGATGAAATGAGAGTGGTTGCAGTCCAGAGAGTACACAGTCCCATGGGGAAGATCCTCTGAGGGGTAGGGCGCTGGCTGATCAGGCTGTAGATTTAAAGAACAAAATTATGTTTGCTCTTAAAGGGGTGGTTGATGGGAGAAAAACCTTTCCATTTATCCCAAATTTAGTGGGTAATTTGTATTTGAATTATACCATATTAATGTGCTTTTAGTAGAAACTCAGACTTTTATGGTGGGTGCTCCATATAATCTAAGTCTAATAATAATAATAATAGTAATAATAATAATAATAATAATAATAATAATAATAACATATTGTGTAACAAAGACATCTAATCTCTGATTTTTTTTACTTGCTATAACAAGACATTTAACTGTTATGGAAGGATTCTCGTGTTAGCAGTCAGCACTTTGTAATGGTCCATAAGTTTGGTCTCAGAACTAGAGGAATTTATAGTTTCTCTGTAACATGACAAAGTGTTTTTTTTTTTTTGTTTTTTTTTTTTGTTTTATTAACTTTAAGGGAGAGGAAAAAAGAGGCTGGTGTGAGAATGACTGTTTATAGCTGTTATAATGTAAGTGATAATAGGAACTAATGTGTCTCACAGACTTTCCATAACTTTAAATGTTACTATAAACTGCTAAAAGTATATTTCATTCTTTAATAAAATAAAAATCACAATCCTTTCACATTTCTGCTATAATAGGAATAAAACACTTCAGGATCTTATTAAAAAAAGAATCGTCTTCAGGTTAGTAATAGTAACTCTGCTTCACATTGGGCATCGAGTATTTTCCTATAACAGCACACCCCTTGTGTTTTATTTCATACATCAATGACAAACATATAAAATAGGAAATGTTCATAATGATACGCATTTTCATATGATTGTAAAAAATCTAGGCAAGTAAAATGAATAAGGAAATATTCCCCCATGCTGTAGGATGTCACAACCTTGGTGGAGAGCAGCAGTTCTCGGTTGTGGATCTTGGTCCAGGGAGCGATCCCAATGGCCACCACACGGACTTTTGTAGAAGTACTGGCCAATGAATGGTCTCTCACTGCCTGGCCCAGATGCTTTGTGATGCCAAACCGCAGGCCGCTGGTCAGGATCCATGCTCCTGGTGAGGGTTATAGTAAGTGACTGCTATGAATGCCAAACATGTTTGACCTGCCTAATTATTATTTCTTTGTGTAAAATAAGTTTCCTGACCTGTACTCTGTGCAGCTTTCACTAAGCCTTTCCTCACTGTGTCTCTGAGCCAGGGTTTCATCTGAGCCTGTTCATCACCACCCACTAGCCCCACTACCAGGTGTGGAGGAGCAAGACCCCACTGCTCAGTCAGCAGCTGGTAGATCAGCTCTGGCTCTGTGTCACTGCTAACCCTGGCAAACTGGACTGACAAATAGAGTGTATGAGTAATGCACATGTCTAATAAGCAAGCAAACTTTTATATGGCAGAAAATAGGCTGTAATAACCGGATTTATATGACTTTGTATAACTTGTGGTCAATAATACAAAAAACATTTGTCATTGTATAATTGTTCATGCTTGTGTACAAGTTTAAAGACATTTTTGAAGATATTCAATAACACAAAACATTCAGAATGTCTTCTCTAATTGCCTCCTGGCTCCTACTAAGTGTATCCTAAGTTAAGCAAGTACATTTAAATGGCTTCACAACTTAGTCAGTGCCTCATTATCTATACCAATAACGTTCACTGTATAAGTATTTTTGGATTTTAGTGTAATTCCCTAACAGTATGTTATACATTCTAACACATTCTTGGTGTCAAAAATGTAATCCTGAAAATCTCAAAATGCCTGGTTTTAATATAGTTATCAGTTCTAACATACCTTGCCCCTGGTCTTGTTGGTCCCAGTAAATTCAATGTCCCCCAAACGACCGGCTGTCCAATGGGTTTTATTCCGCTTCTCTTTAGCTTTATGGCTTGACCCTTCTTTGGTTTCTACGTCTTCAGAGTAACACTGACAACTTAACACATTTCTGTATATATGACACAACCACAGAAACACATGCATTACATTTTAAATAGCCCAAACAAATAACATATATGGAACACATAATATAATACTGGCACATAATAAAATATATAAAATGAGCAATGAAGGAAAACATCAACTTTTATATGTTTGGGATCAGGAAGTGATCTCACTCTCACCCTTCTTCATCTTGTTCAAGTACTGATTCTCCACAATTTGCACACTTCTTCCCAGGTTGAATCAACACCTATATACATACAATATAGATACTCAATTTATGCATACATTATATGTGCATACTGCCATACACTCACTGTCCATTTGATTAGGAAAACCTGTACACTTGCACATTTATGCAATTATCCAATCTGCCAATCATGTGGCAGCAGCACAATGCATACAATCAGGCAGAAAGTTTCCACACTTTCTGAGTAAATTCTAGAGTCTGTTGCGAGTGAAAATCCCAGAAGATCAACAGTTTCTTAAATACTCAAATCAACCCATCTGACACCAACAACCATGCCAGATCACATTTTCCCCATTCTTATGTTTAATGTGAACATGAACTGAGGCTCTTGATCTATTTCTGCATCATTTTATGCATTGCACTGCTGCCACATGATTGGATAATGGTGTGACTGAAGAGAATGAAGAGTATAGGTGTTCCTAATAAAGTGGACGGCGCGTACATAAGCATTGTTCAGAAGCCTGTTCATGCAAAACAGGCCTTATTTCCATTTCCATTCTTTGCACATGCAAACATGCTGCTTTTCTGCTGGTGGAGCCACAGGTGACTTCATGGACCACAATAGATTTTCCTTGCTGAAGGAAAGCAAGTCAGTAGAGCAGACTTGGAAAGAACAAAAGGAAGAATCTAAGATGGAACAGCAGAGTCTGGAGTTTTGCTACCTTCCTACAAATCTAAACAGTGAATTCATGAAACTGACCGATACGAAAATCACCGTATTTAAATAATGATTTAAATATGTAAATACAAATGGGGGAAAAAACAGTGAAATGTCTTGGTGAAGTTGTTTTATTCCACTGTAAAATGAAAGAATCTGTAACTGACAGATATAATTATTGCCCCAGTAAAACGAGCAAATTTTTTTCATTAAGGAATGTCGGTACAGAGAACATTTTACACTTTATGAATGAAAGGGACCATATTATGTCCATATTATAGACCACTTTGGACATAATACTGCACAACAATGTACCTAACAGAATAATAAGAAAAACTAATTGTATTCTACTGGTTATAGCTCTTTGCACAAAAAAATATGAATACACACATCCCTCCCTACATTATGATCATGTAGTGAAATCTTTTGAAAAAATTTTAAAAGAAGTGTTTGGCAGTTCTCACAGTAACTGTAATGAGATTCCTGAATAAATCATAACACAGTAAAATCGATACACATTTACACAGAGACCCATAATCAGTTTACAAGTTCCACTGTGAAACGTGGCTCTCAGAAAGACCCTGTTTTATGTAAAATGCTACAGGTGTACAAATATATGTGTGTTTCCATGGCGACAGGTGGAGGTCATAATTTGACTAGGGACTATGGCAGGATGTGTGTGTGAGAAAGTTTATAAACCATGCAAAAGTAATCATTTGCATCAGAAATCACAGATCATGATTACATTTTATGTAATAAAACACTGGCTTTATGTCTTTCCTGGGAGCCTTTGTTAAAATGAAAGTTATTTTTCATAATCTTTGTACAGTGTATATACTAAACACTATTACACCAAAAACATGAATTCCAACAAATCACCCATGGCTGTTCAAATCCACCTCAGAGAACTCTACTTCAATGATGTGAGCTACCAACTGAAATTACAACAATATGTCAAAGGACAGATTTATACATCAGTTTCTACAGTGAAACCTCTCCTTTCATTGCCTTTAGAGCTTTAAATGGAGTTTAACAGAAATTGAAAAAAACATATATTATCTAAATAGACAGAACAGGCTTACCATAGGAGTGTCCTGAAGCTTGGACATCTTGCTTTGCCTCTTTGTCTGCGCCTCTGCACCTGCTGTGTTCCAGCTCTCACCCGAATACTGAGCAAATACCTTTCATTCAAATCAGGACATGAAGCTCAGGTGTGCTCTTACCAAAGATGACCAGCCCCACAGCTGCTGCTAAAGAGCCACATGCCCTTACCTGTAGGCAGTTCTCAGCGCACCTACATCCCTCAGCACTATTATTTAACTGAAATCACAGTTCCGTGTAAATTTTTCAAAATCAACTATGAAAATGACAATATTTATATGTTTAATCATAGCATATAATTTTTTAGACTGTGTTCACAATATTTAAAAGCATTAGTGGCTGCTCTTTCATGCCAAGCACTGCACTGTCATTGGGTAATATAGCACTAGACAGTAAAATCATCATTTATTCATTTATTCACAGCTACTTTTAGACTTTCTGGTATGCTATGACTTTCTGTCTGTTATACATAGTGTGAATTATGCACTTATGGGAGTTAAAATGATTACTGTACTGGACAGGATTATTGACAATGAGAAAGAAAATGTACTAAACTGTACTTTTCCACAACAAGGAACAGTACAAGGAAATGTACAGTTTAGTACCCTTTTTCTGAGAGTGTACAGCAAATAATAGATCTATACATTTAAATCCATGTTTGCTTTTTATATCTGGTTGTGCTGAATTCCTTTTGAGTGATATCTTATTTTTCTAATAAACCTGATTCTGACTCTGATTCTAATCCCTGTAATATTTTAAACTATTACAATTAAAATGCACACTCGCAGACAAAAAGGGTACTAAACTGTATCTTTCCTTGTCACTGGGCTGGTTCTCTCAAATGTACTTTTTGTAGTTTAGTATGTGTCTTTTACCTAGAACGGTGCATATAGTGCCTTTAAAGCTTTAAAACATAATTATGGTCCAATTATGGATCTTAAACGTTTTAAAGGTTTTAGAAAAATATCCATGTTTCCAGATTAAAGATCTAAAGGTCCAAAAGATAAGCGTATCACAGAAGAGACAAGGAAAGGTAGTATCCATTTTTTTCTGAGAGAGCACCTGAGAAAATGGACGTTTGCTATGGTGAACATAACTAATAATAAAATGATCTCATGATTAATACTAAGAGTCAGAGAGACATTTGGTTTTCTGAGTTTTCTCTCTTTCCATGAAACTTAATGGATTATGTGTATTAATGATTTCTCATTTCAGTGTTTAAACATCAATATTAAAAATTTCAGCATACGTTATTTAATAATAATAATATGTACATATATATTTTAGTGGGCCTTTGGCTTCTGGGGGCCCAAGGCTGCATATATTTGCCTAGTATAAGGCTGCCTACCTTTGCCCTGGCTTAAAGGATTGATTTACTGTAGCTCACCTGTTCTCAGTAAACAGGCCACTCATGCTGCCAGATGCCAGCTGAAAGCTTTTTGTATTCTGAGCTATGTTTTATCATTTGTTGTCTAATAGATTTCCTGTATAACAACCACATCTTGACTTTGAGCATGCCTCAACCCATATGAAAACAAACATTTATCAAATATTCCATCGATTTTCTATACTGCTTATCCTACAGGGTCAGAGGGAATCTGGAGCCTATCCCAGGGAGCACAGGGTGGGGTAATACCTTGGATGGGGTGCTAATCCATTGCAAGGCACCTACACACCTCACCTACACATTCACACACCCATTCGCACACTGTACACTTTAGACATGCCAATCATGCATGTCTGTGGACTTGGGGTGGAAACCAGAGTACACAGAGGAAACCCCCACAGCACGGGGAGAACATGCAAACTCCTCACACACAGGGCAATGGTGAGAATCGAACCCCCAACCCTGGAAGTGTGAGGTGAACGTGCTAACCATTAACCCACCATGTGCCCTAGCGGTTATTCTTAAACGGTTTACAAAATACAGTTCTGGGAGACATGTGGACTGTAAATAAGCAAAATATATAAAACATCTTTAAAGAAGTGTTTATTATTGAACAGGGTGGGGTAATACCTTTTATCATTATCATTATTAGAAAAGTTGGTATTTTGGTAAGTTGGTATTTAACCGGCTTGATCAGTCAAACAAAGAAATTTAAATATTACAGTTTATGTTTCCTATTTATTAAACTTTTCAGTTATGTTTTTGTGAGTCTGCATGCTGAGTGGATCCAGAATCTATCCTGGAAATACTGGCACCAGGCAGAAATACATACTGGATGGGACACGAAGCCATCATAGAGCATCACACACACACAATTGTCACTAAGATTTGCAAGTCCACATACTGGCATGTTTGTGTAAGTTGAGAGGAAACCAGAGAACCCAGAGGGAACCCACATGGACACGTGCAGAACATGTGAAACTCCTTGGAAACTCAAACTCGAAATACCCATTTCGAGAATAATACGCACTAACTAACTAACTAGATAAATAAAAAGAACAGAATAATGTAGTTTGTCTAAATGCCCACAAGAGGGCGGTGCGCGACAGAAATATCCATGAAGCTGTTGCTGCTCAAGAACCATTTATTGGCGAATAAAACCCTCTCTCTCTCTCTCTCTCTCTCTCTCTCTCTCTCTCATATATATATATATATATATATATATATATATATATATATATATACACACACACACACACACACACACACACACACACACACACATAACCTTCGCACCTACAAAGATTACAGACTGCAGGCTACATTCCACTTTCAGCGTAGGCTTGGTGTAGATAGATTGGTGTGTCTGAGTGTTTGTGAGGGTTAACATCAGAGATGATCAGACGTGTTAATGTCCCCTACTTGTAACTGACCGATTTTGATGGTCTTAAGATCATTATTTGTAATACGAATACACTAACAATAAGAAGATTTCAAGTTTGATTGCTTTATCTATAGATAGGACTTTTAGGCCTATGGTGTCAGTTTCATTCTTGATTAGTAATTCTCTTTTCTTTCATTTAAACAAATGATTGCCTCATTAGTTATTAAGTAGTAAAGTTACAGTTACAGGTTTCAGCACAACATTTTTTCATATTTTACAGCAGTGTGAAAAAGCAACAGCAAGAAGGGAATAAAAAATATGCAGAACCCCCCCCCCCTCCCCCACACACACACAATTTCTCACTAAGCCAACTGAATAAATAATATTTATGCTTATAATAAAAGTATTTCAGAATTACTTTAGGATAAACGTTTAATCACGACTTTTGTCAATACGAAATATGAATTATCTGCACTTTTTAAAAAGTAAACGTCTCCACTATCTTTACATTCACGGTTCGCCCGTGACTTTGGTGCGATAACAAACATTTACTTTTTACACCATAAGTGAACCGACTTTTTAAACCGCCGAAATTGTGCATAACAAATGATGTGTAATTATGTTTTCTTTTTTCATTCTAAAATTAATTCAGTGCTCTGAAAAATCTTGTTTTCTGTATCCGGAGGGATACAGTGTGCTTCTGATATTCACTTTACTCTGAATGGGATATTGGAGTAAATTTGAGTAGGCCTTAACTAAATGTTCTTATAGGTTAGTAATCATAAATATTCTTTAGCTGTAGACTTAATTTCGAGAGTAATAAAGTTTTGGCAATTTAGTCTGCTGTTTTGTTCAAGTAACAATTTGTAAGCTGTTTCTTTTCACCAAACATGGCCTGCTAATGCTGCACTCAAAATCATATATAACGTGCAGACTGTATGTCAGAATAGTTTGGTTAATAACAGGCTCTATTTTGACGGACTACAGTGTGGCAGGATGCGGTTACAGATGTAGATGCTCAAAATGTTCTCTCAGAAGTTTCGAGGTGAGGAGCACATTGTGGTAGCCACTTACAGCTTACACATAAACTAAGACATGCATGAAAAGATATAACAAACATAAAAGCTTATTTAAAACGGAATTTTATACTTAGTAAGCTCATAAAATCCTTTTAGCCAACTAATAATTTTACCCCCAAAATAGATTACTACTACTACTACTGCTGCTAATCATCATCATCATCATCATAATGTAATACTACTGCTACTACTATTACTAATAATCCATTTTATTTTCTAATATTAATATTACGAAATTAATCTTGATATTTGGCCAAGAGCAAACAATAAGTTGCTGTATGGTACAGTAGGACAGCATCTTATTAAAATATTCTTCTTCTTTTTTAAAAATTTTTATACGGTCACGTGATGAATAAAAAATATAATCTTTTTTGCATTGTGCAATATTTATCTGTAAACACTCTCTATATGGCTACAATATTCTATTATTTTTAATAGTTGTGTATTATCCACTTCAGATCATAAGTTCATAGTAAATGCGTTATATTACCAGTGCTGTCTGTGTTTGTTTTTGTTATTGCAATGTTTAATGTCTATAAGCACAACAGGCAAGGCAAATTCCTTAATATAGTCTCGTTTGCTAGGGCAATAAATAACGATTATATTCTTTGACGTTTTCATAGATACATTATCGCATGAAAATATTAAAATAACCCCTTTTAATTTCTGCATTTACGATCAGTTGTGGCTGTTGTGTCCGTCTTTTTCAGCTCAGCATCGAGGCGCATCCCGCTCTCTTAACAATGTTCACGACTTTCTGGCTTTTGTGCGTATTTACATCAACTCGACTAAACACACCAAAGAAGCATTGTGCTCGCGCACTATCCGCTTCTGGCCAATGCGCTTCGGGGAGGGCGGGGTTTGTCGCAAGGGGCGGGGCGTGGAGTAAACCAATCCCCGGCTACTGCTTTGTACACACCGGGCCTTCGAGCACCAAGAGGATAAATATAAACCTGGTCAAACGTTCCTGAACACAAAACGCCGGTTCCGTTCCGAGTAAGACCGAACTAACTGCAGCGCGTCATGGCTAACGTGGACATACAGAGCCTGTGGGAGCGACACGCCGCACGCAGGACGTTTCCTGTTCTCGCCCGCACGAAGGTCTGCCGCAACCTCTTCGGACCCGTGGATCATGAAGAGCTGAACTGCGAAATGAAGCGGAGACTGCAGGAAATGTCTGAACAGGACCAGAGCCGCTGGAACTTTAACTTCGAGGAGAACGTGCCGTTGCCTGGAAATTACGAGTGGGAGGAAATAGCAGTGAGCACCGTGCCATCTTTCTATAAGGAGTCGGTGCGTAACGGGAAAGCGCGTGCTGTTAACGCCCAAGACGCCGAGTCCAGCACGGAGTGTGGATGTAAAAATGAAGCGCAGAGTTCCGCTGAAGCTCCGAGTCCATCTGCGGAGGTGAACCAGGAAAACCGGTCTGGAGCTCTGAACGCCCGAGAACATGGCACTCCTGTGTGCCGGAGAAGAAACAGGACCTCTGTGCCAGAGGAATTGAGAAATAGCACTACGCACATTACAGGTAATATACATCAATTCAGGTACCAGATTCTCTTAGGAAGTAACATGGGCCTAGTTATTATTAATAATAATAATAGTAGCCCAATACTTTATACACAGTCTGTATTATTATTATTATTATTATTATTATTATTATTATTATTATTATTATTATTATTTCTATTTCTAACATCAATCTTTCTTTCTGTCCTTCTCTAGACTTCTTCCCCAGGAGAAAACGGAGCTTGGACTCTAAGCTGACAGAGCGCACATCCCAGTCCAGCTCCATCCCTGCTGAAGTTACTCCACGCAAGAGAATCAGATGGTAAGGGTTAAAGTGAGAACAACTTTCTTTTTCTTCTTCTTCTTCTTCTTCTTCTTCTTTTTGTCTTCTTCAGTAGTTTAAATGTATATAAAATGGTCATAGTAATTGGAAAACACCTTTAACAATGGCAGGAAGGTTTTTCTTCAGTGAGTCATGACTTGCTGACTGTTTGGTCCACCACCAAAAGACTTTATCACTTAGAAGCTAGATTTAATCGCACGTATAAGATTTGTTTAAATGGTTTGAACTTCTTAGTCTTCTTAGTAAAGCTTTCAGTATGTTCAATCCTTTCATAATCCCTGTTATTTCTTTTGTTTTTAGATGCTTTGCACTGAGAAATGCAGAAGTCCTGTGTTTTATCTGCTGAGCGGATGAAGGACACATCGAGGACGATCTGAAGACTTTTTATTATTATTATTATTATTATTATTATTATTATTATTGTTTCTCTTTATCTGATCAATGTAGCAATACTGGCTCTACCAGAACAGACTTGGTTGCAGTGTTACAACGTCTGAACGGTGCAATTATTTTCAAATTATTATTACTGTATTTTTAATCTTGTTATTATTATTATTATTATTATTATTATTATTATTATTATTATTATTATTATTATTTTCCCTTGACATTTTGTTTTGAACTTTATTTTGTAGTCTACATTGTTTCTTATATAATTTAGCATCTGAATTTGTGTCTACTTGTGGAAGAATATACTAACTTATGTCTTATTTATGATCCATGATAGTGTCACGCTTTTATTTACAGCTATTGTTTATTTACCGAAATATTTTTTATGTTTTATTTAAGTTTGTTGGATGACGTCACGATGCAAATAATGTTTCTGAGCCTCTTCTTTAATATATGTATATACTAGCTTTGTATTGAAGAATTGAATGGGTGAAAAAAATAAATTATATTTTTGTTTACTCGGTGGTATTGTTGTGTCTGTCGTGAGCAGGATTATAATATCTCAATACCTAGAGCCTGCGGGAGGTGGGAGAGTTGAAAGAAATGTCCTGCCCTTTGTATTTATTGGATGTGAACATTTGAGAGTAACAACAAAGAGAAAGAGAGAGAGAGAGAGAGAGAGAGAGAGAGAGAGAGAGAGAGAGAGAGAGAAGTTTTAGCTTCTCAGCTGTTCCACCCTGGACAGCTGCTCGGTTATAGGGGGGATTTAAAGACCACTTTCTTTCCCCATAATGAAGGAGGAGGCAGGTGCCCTCTGAGAAACACAACCCCCATCCGCTTTGTCCCAGTGTAAGAGCTTCATTTTCAGCGCCCTCTCAGCTAATGAAACACTTACGGAGAGCCGCGGAACAAAACTGGCTCCTGCTACACACACACACACACACACACACACACACACACACAGAGACACACACACGCCGACCACCTGCCTCCCACTCTACCTACACACACACACACATGCAGGGTAAATAACATGCATCTCTATTGGAGCGCATGCAGGACACCACAACAACACGGCTAATTAGAAATGCCTCTTACTAAGAAGCAAATGCTCCAAAGTTTACGGTGCAAACGAAAATAATTTCCAGACATTTATAGCATTTTAGATTCATACTGAGTTTAGATATAGCTTATAAATAAGTATCAGGTAAACTTGGTGTAGTATCCACCTATTTCTGTTTTTATTTTCTTCTTCTTTTTATGGCCATTTCTATTTTTATTTATTTTTATCTGTAAGTAATCGTTTTCGCTAGACTATAAATCTAAACATATGATTTTTTAAAAATTTCCTGTTAGAAGTTATGCATAACAGTGCTATAAGCACACAGAAGGATTTAGTGTTATATTTTATAGTCAGACATTTTTTTAAAAAATTGTGCTTCATCTACAATATTAAGTAAACTATAACTTCAAAATCCTACAAATAATAACCCATTTTTTAGTTTAGGTTAGATGCTTAGTTTAGGTTAAATGTTTAGGTTAGATGTTTAGATAGTCTTTGTGTTTCAATGCTTTTTGGAAACAGGCCAGATTTGCAGATTTAAAAAAAAAAAATATATATATATATATATATATATATATATATATATATATATATATATATATATATATATATATATATATATATAGTGTCTGGAATTGAAGCGTTTTAAAACCATTTTTTAAATAGCATAAAATAAATGTTAATCAAACACAGTATATGTTATAAAAAATAATAATTCTGATATCTGTAATCTGATTAATGTGTCCCTTGTTTGGAATTGTCTGGAATTTTTATTTTTATTTTAGAAACCTCAAAATCAGAGCCAAATTTTACACTAAACGAAATTGCATTCTGAAACACAATATATTCTTTCTTTCTTTCTTTCTTTCTTTCTTTCTTTCTTTCTTTCTTTCTTTCTTAAAGTACAATTCGTTGTTTTGCCTTTGAGCAAAGAGGAACATCACCAGCATAAACATCATAGATAAACTGTATTCGCATAAAAATTCGTTGCCTATAGTTTTCCCGTGATATTTTATTTTTGTATTCTTTGCGGTGAGACGCAGTCGGTGGGAGGATCTGGGCGTGTCTCATTTCTCCGACCATCTGGCAGGAAAAAAAGGCCGCTGCCGAACAAAAGGAGCGAAAGGCGCGTCAGGCCGAGCGAGTGCCATCGCATTCACCTGCAAATGAGCTTGTGCGCCTTAATGGGAGCCCTGTGCGCCCCCAAATCCTCTGTTTGATTTGGCTTTTCTGCCCTATCTGCAGTCGTGTGCAAGAAAACAGAGATTGGCCCCCCAAGGCTCCCATCAGACCCCAAGGAGGAACGATGGGTCTCATGTCTTATCTGTCTTCCTTTTGATCAGAGGCACTCTATGGTATCAGCTGAGTTGATGACATTACATTTTCGCCAGCAACAGAGATACAATTGGAAGGATTATTGTCTGCCATCATGATTTAATAGCAGAAGCAAGACAAAATAGTTTTACTAGATTAGTCCAGCCTACACCAGAAAGCAAATATCTGCCTGAAGATGGGGAATATTTGCGTCTCGTTTGTTTGTTTGTTTATTTATTTATTATTTATTTATTTTTTAACCAAAGTGCAATTTCCTTTGTTTGTTGTTGCTGTTGTTGTACTGGATTGACAGGGTACACTTATTTTGTATGTTATGTTAAAACATCTGTAATAACATTACATATTATGTAGTACAGAAATATCTATACAATTTATAGGTCTGCACGCCCGGCGGGTAGAACTGGGACCTCATTATTTGATCTTTTACAATAAAATCATTATGTCCAGATTGTCAATATGCTGTACCATTACCAGTGGGATTTCTAACCAGATGGATGATTTTCCGAGACTCTTGGGACCCCGATATTGACTTGCAGAAATCCCAAAGTGCCATAGCCATTCATCCCCTAGCAATCTGTACACACCTCAGTGAAGTCAGGTCTCATATCTGAATCTATTCTTTTGTCCAGCTCTTAGATCATTAAGAATACATTAGTGTAAACAGGAATTTTTTGGTGCATTTTATATACTACTGCCATTCTTAATTGCTAAATTGAAATCATACCAAACATAACATGATTCCTTAATACATGCTGTCGAATTGAAACATGTAATAATCTCATTTGAGAAAGCTCATATTTAAGACACACATTTTCTCAAACGTTATCAAAGAAACCACTTTCCCAGTTCTGTTAACCCTGTAATAACTCTAGCATGCTGCCAAGTTGCTGCCAAACCATCAACCCATCCATCTTCCAAACACTTTAGCCTCTTTCCATGTCAGGGCACTTCTTTTTCTCTCCAAATCATTTGGCCCATAAAACTATCCGAGGCACTGGCAAGCTGTGTCTTTAAGGCTGGATACACCTCTATGGGTTCACTAGCTTGAATTAATGGCATTTGCTCCCAAAGTTTGCTCAGCAGTCTCAGAAAAAGTGGCAGCAGTGCGTCCTTTTAAACGCATAACAAAGGCCCATCATTTATGTGGCGGCATATGGCCCAGACCCCCACAGTAGCAAAGCCTGCCCTTCATGCTGCCTGCCCGCTCTGTTGTCCTCTTGCCTTTACTGTTGACACAGTTGTCTTGTTGCAGGGTAGCAAAGTCTAAAGAACAGTCAGTGCTGTTACTATGCTTGGCTCTTGTCACTCACTCAACTTCTGTGCTCTATTTTTAAAGAATTTAAACCCCTCTGTGTTGAGAGTCAGCCATGTCAGTCCTACATGATCTTTAAATGCTTTTGAGTCATTATGAAAGAGGGTTATATAAGAGGCTAGAGCCATGCTTGTCTTGTGCATTTATACACACATATGTGTATGTATTATCAGCAGCTTAGGGAATACTGAATAGAATTAACATTATTTAAAAAATGATCAAGTATTTCGGAAGACAACTGTGTCTAAAACTTGGAAAGAAACATCTGATATTAGTCACCATGAGGAACAAGATCATGTGCAGAAATTTTTTTGATGACACTGCATCAGTTAGTATCATATTGACTTTATATGCGTCAGACCAGCCCTTAATTATTTTTGCTGAGTAATGTGTTATATAAAAATGGAGAACTGAAAATCATTTCAAAGAAAATAAAACATTTATCAGATTTTAAGCTGGATCATGGAAAGTGGAAGGATAGTTGCACTTAAATGAAATAACGATGTCCTCAGGTGCATGAAGTAAGAAAAATTTCAAAGTCCAAGGCAGAAGCTGTCCGCACACTGAATGAAGTCAGACCACAAAGGTCTTATCAAAATATATATTTATTCATTTAAACTGGCATAGTGAAAAAAGTGCAAAGATCAGTGAGTTAAAAGAGACCAGTGAGCAGACGTTTCAGCCCATTGCTTTCTTCAGCGCTCACCTAACCAACAAATGTTCATCCCTTTTGTAGACACAGAATTATTGAAGATTGAGACCAGCTGAGCTTAATCAAGGCTCAAAGTTACTTCTTGTAACTTTGTGGTGTAGTTTTTGTGTTTTTGTGATGTAAGACTATATTTTCTGGAACTAAGCTCTGTAACTAAGATAACTAAGTCGAATCATTTTAAGCAATACCATAAATAAAAATGTGTTTTAGAAAAGTCTAAAGAATGACTTGTTAGTAGTTGGTTAAATGTGAAAAATCTAGTATGTAGTTACTACATGCAACAGAGCTTCTTCAGAAATTCATTAGGTCAAAATGGTTAGGACAGTTGCTTGATAAGATGATAAGTTGAAAGATTTCTAAATGTCTGGTGTGATAGATGCATAATAACCCAATCTTTCAACTAGATAGATTAATAAAAAACTATAACTAGACATGGTCAGTGTGTGAGAGCTCGTATTGCACATCTTACCGGCAACACTAGTCTATATGATAAACAATATTCGATAGCGGCAGAGGAACGGCCATGTTCCTTCACAAGAGAGGGGACAGGGGGTATACAATTAGGTCATCTCCATGGCAATGAGCCCCTTCACCCAAAAGAGGAGAGGTATCGCAAAGAGGTCACAGGTCATGGTGCTGCCCATATGGTCGTGTGCTGCGTAAGTCATTGATCTGTCAGGATGCACTAAAGGAATTCAAGCGTAGCTGAAAGACTTTTTAGAAAAAGGATTACAACTGTTCCTGAATACCATAAATGCCTCCACATCACCATCGAACCACTAAAGATCTATGTTAAGGACCAAAAAAGAACGGGAAAACCACAGACACAGAAACAGTTTCAAGATGGGACCTCACTGAAAAGTCATACAAACAAACACCTTAGTGATGGTTAATATTTTTTTAATAAGAATAGGCAAAATAGCATGTATAAAAATCAGAGAAAAAAAAGGATTCATCAGTGTTGCTTCTGGAATAAACCAGTAAAACATCTGGCTCATTATTTAAACCACACTAATATTTTAGCATGTGAATGGAAATCAATACATGTATTCATGTATGCATTTCTGACTCAATGTATACATGTTTTAATAAATAAACTAGATTTCAAATGTACAGATTGGAAAACCACCCCATATCACTGGATCTAATAAATATTTATGCAACCACTGGATGTGCATAGCTTGCCATAGGCAACCCCATACCTTGCAATAAAACCTAAATTTTCGATTAATATTAATCAGCATATCAAGAAATTCTAGTAATTAAAAATGATCTCACATATTTTTTCGTATACAGTAAACACACCACGCCACTCAGTAATCCATGTCATACTGTATGTGTATGAGAGATTCCATTCTTTCAATCCGTCTTACAAAGTAACTCATTATGATTGGTCCACCTGAGTAAATCTAATCAAGATTAAGTACAAATTCAGTGTTCTTTTGTCTGTGTCTACTCTTCTCCAACACAAACCTCACCCCAGACAAGGCACCAGATTCACTAGCTTTGGAGGCTGCTTCAGCTCAGGAGCTCTCCTCAAGGTCAGCTGGACTTGGAGTGGAGAGCTGGTCATACGTGGGCAGACTGAGGTCACGTGTTAGCATGGGGGCCCTTTGACCCTGCAGTGCTCCTGCCACACTGCTAACATCACTCTCCTTCTTCAGCAGGAGGTTCAGAGATTCAGCGATGAGGTTCAGAGTCTTGTCCATGTGTGTGATCTGAACACAAGACACAAGAGAGTGCATCATGTAAAGTCACATATCGCAAATCTTCAGGAATATAACCTGTTGAGGTCAAATACTCTGAGCTAAAGTACATTAAGTGTACTACAAAATAGCTAGACATGCAAGTTTTTTTTAAAAAAAAAATCTTTGAACAAATTCTGTATCAAGAGCTGCTGCTGTAATCATAACCACCATCTTATGCTCATACTATTTATAATGTACTCATACTGAACATCCTTTAAACACACTCTGCACTGTTTGACATTATAGTATACAACTGTAGAAGAGCAGTGCTTTATAATGTCACCCAGAAGCGGGGTCTCAGGCACCTTTCCTTGCCATTGTTACCTCTGGCTTTGCTTATTAGGGAATTAAATATAAATCTACATCCGGATTTCTGTAAAGTAGCTTTTGTGACTAGGTCTTAGGTGCTATACAAATGAAAAAGAACTAAACTGGAATTTTTTGTTCCAAGAGCATTCAGGATGTTTTTTTGGGTTCTCCCAGAGTCCAGGAAACAGAAAACAGACTGTAAAAAATTTATTGTAAAAATTCAATCTCAATATTTCTTTCTTTAAAAAAAAAAAAAATTTTTTAAAATAAATGTACTTACAACGTTCACATTGTTTGCTGCAGGAACAGTAACACTAGTGGTTCTCTAGTGTTATTTACTTTCTAAATATTTTTTGAGCAGCAATAATAGGAGAAAGCTGCTATTGGAGCCGTTTTTCTGTTTTAAAAAAAAAAATCGCAGAAATGTTATTTCGGGAACATTACAGTCTGTCTTTCTTAAAACTTGTTGAATATTTACTAAACATTTCACTAACACAGGCACTTTATGATATCGTAGTTGCTTTTTTTTAGTTATTTTAGTTATTCCAGGACTTCCAGTGAGTGCTGGTTTTGTGTACATTCCCAGACTGTTAATACTTCCAGGAATTTAACACAATAAAATACCTTTAAATATCTGTAATTCGTATCATAACATAGCTCCCATTTCAGTTAGCATATCATCATGTACATGTATTTGGCTTATAATGCTTAGGATATTAAAGATAAAGTACATCCAAAAATATCGTGCCTTCTTTTCTGTTTAATTATTTTGTCCAGACATGAAGCAGCAATATATTTACATTACATGTTTAGATGCATATGGAGATATACTGCTATGGGGTTGAGTGTCCTTCCATGTTAAGTGATCTTTGGAGCCGAGTCCGTCTCCACCCCATTACAAATCACCAGATGAGCGTCTCTGAGCAACAACATAGTTTATACAAGGGTAGCTTTAAGGCACACAATCGCAAACACATTCACAAACATACACAGCCATCCAGCACATGGCATGGGATTCCACATGTAAACATGCGCAAGCTCTCCCATGTAGACGCTGATATACAAATATACATCCTTCTAAGCATGGAGAGACAAAAACCAGCTCAAATGGAGTGGAATGAGACTGCTGGATATGATGGCTTACAGCTGAGAGCTGACATGCTTCACATCAGGCATTGCAAAGAATTTCACAGGCTGTTTATAAAGGATCCTAAAATCATCGATGCTGTGCATGAAATTGCATACTATGACCTAAAAGTATTCTATATACTAATCTAGAAGATAATAAATCTGGATAAATTAAATTATTAACCACTTTGTTGGCGTGTGTAAAGAAAGGTATGTTAAAAATGCATGTGGGAGTCAAATTACAGTAGTCATGTAGGGATGGCATTACACTCTTTCCTGTCGATCAGAGCGACACGGACATCTGTGAGCTCATGTATTCTGCAGCTGACAGTTACTCCTTTCCTCCAAATGTATTCAGCTGTCCTGTGACATAACATGAGCATAAGTTTGAAAAATAGGCGGTGGCTGGCTTCACACATCCCAGAGGAAGCACATGCTAGCTTTCAGCCTCCCAGGTTGCTAAGTGTCTTTTCAGGTTTTTTTAAAATACATTTTTGAGTCAGAAGTGGCATAATGAATGCAGTACTGTTATCTGATACAAGCTTATCATTTTCTGTACTGTTGTGCATGATGAGGCTAACGCAAAAAATGCCTGCTGCACTACAATTTGTTGGACAAATACTACATTTGTATTCAGACAGTGATGTACACACAAAAGTAGTGTAGTATAAAACACCAGTATGTGATTTGAGATACAGTAAGGGCCATCTGGTAAAAATGGGTTAACCCCACCTGGACCATAGGTTTAAAGCTAAAAAACATTTAAAAAAAATACCCTGATGCTCATAATGAACATCCTTTCAACATACTCCATACTGACTTTATAGCATACAGTTGTGCAAGAGTAATGATTCATAATCAGAATCTCTAGCAATCTGGATCAGAAACTCAGAATCTGGTATCACCCAGAAGAGGAAGGGCTCCATTTTATGTCCCCTCAAGCATTCTTCCTCATGTATTCCAGAGAGTTTTCCTTAGTGCTGTCACTGTTGGCTTGATCATTAGGTTTCTGAACTGAACTGAAATTTGATTTGAAGTGAACCACTCCCTTACATCCACTGGGGCTAATCTGCATCGCTGTCACATACAAAACACTTCATCAGCAGTGACTGAGAAGGCTCACATAAAATATAATAGTGGGTATAATAAACATGAATGAGGTACATTGCTTTAAAAGTTTTTTCATTCAAATTAAGCACACATTTATCAATCAAAGTACAAATCATACAAAGGGACAAAGGACAGAATGTCTTGCGATCATTTAAAGAAAGTTTTGCGTTCACTGGTTTGAACGAAAGAATGCTCAAACTGCAAGTGCTTGTTATTCAGAAGGGACGCAGCATGATTATGGATTTTAAACCATTGTTTTAAAAAAAAATAGGAAGCACAAATTGTCCTGTCTATCCGTCTTTCAACGAGTGAGTGTGTTTCTTTGTGTATGTGTAATAGTTTTAAACTAATGCCTAGGCAATGAGAGTGCTATAAGGCTCAAACTTGATACTTTTATTATAGTAACAGCGAGTTACTAATGGTAGTAAAATTTGTTTTAGTGCTCCCATTAAATATCACAACTAGCCATCACTAGACACAGCTTTACAACTGATTACAATGAAAGGGTTTATCATTGGGACTAAATGTGTGCATATGCAAAAATCTTATGATCATACACAATATGTCTACATATTATACATATCTTTCTATATGTATATATATCTATATATATATAATATGAGTGTGATATCTTATGTAATATGTCTTTGTCCCACATACTGGAGTAGCTGGTCTCACAGTGGGTGGCAGAGCAGAATGCAGCGAGCAAGTCAGAGAAATGCCTCAGGCGCATGTTTGCCTAAAAAGCTCACGCTATTTGTTCCTGTTTATGTCACACACTGTCTGCTTCCTGTTTACCACTGTACTATGGGAAGAAGAGCAATAGATTGTGGGGCGGGTCATCCTGTCATCACTGGAAGCAGCCATCATTGTCTCCGTGGCAACTAAAAAAAATAGTCAATGTGGAAAAAATAAAAGTGCAAATATTTGCAAACTGATCTGCCACTGCAGCGTGTGTCATACTAATCCAGTGAGCTAGGTATACAAAAAAAAACATGGCTGTTGTCTGAGTTATGAGAGTATGAGAGTATGAGACACAGAGTAGGAGTGCAGTGCAGACACAAGGTGGGGGAGAAGTACGTCAGTAAGTGTGTGTTTTCCCCGGAGTTCATGTCTGGGCCAAAAAAAAAGTGTTTGTAAAGGGATTTAGGGCCAGAGTGGCAAATGAACAGGAGCATAGTGAGTGTTTGTAAAGCTCCTGAGTCCCTGGCTGTCACTCAGGCCAGTTAAGAGGCTACACATGCATACAAACTCACACACACACACACACACACACACACACACACACACACACACACACACACACACACTTGTCTTAGTATTTTTGTGCGGACTTTCCACTGCTATAATTTTTAATTCAGACAATTAATGCTATTCTTACACCTTAATTTAATCCTAACCTTAACCTGACTAACCAAATAGAAACCGTCAGAAAAAAAACCCTGTTATGTCAAACTGTTGTGGGGAACTGTTGTCTCCTTTATGACACTAAACATCCTTATCAGCACACCGCTGATTTCAGTTCTCTTCAGTACTCAAGAGATAAAAAAAAAAAGACATTACAGTAAGGGTAAAAAGACTTGTTTTACTTCCCCTAGCTAAACAGCATGAAGCCAAGCCTGGGTAATGCTTACATATGCTTCAGAAAACCTCTTTATGGTCCTCATTAATGGTGAGTGAATCAATGTCACAATGTAGATTTCAAGAATTTGTGATGCTTTCTGAAAGCATTTCGTTAGAGATGGCAGTATTTCAAGTATTTCAAGTACGAGTCACTTCAAAATGAAAGTGACTTTCCCACCATGTTTGAAAACGCAAGGGCTTACCTTGTCCTCCATTCTGTTGAGTCTGGAGCCAATTGTATTCGTGCCTCTATCTCTAGCTCGCTCTGAAAAGGAAAAAAACAAAAACAATTCAGGGATACCAACAAAATAATGACGAAACATATCAGTTTTTTTTTTTTTTACATGAATTCACCAAACTTTAATAAAAACAACATTAAATAATCATAATCCATTTGCTCATGGACAAGGTAGAGGTGTTACTACTACTACTACTACCATTTATGATGTAGTGTTTATTATTACAGAAAAAAAAGAGTACAAGTTTATGTCTTTTTGACTTACTGGTTCTAAATGTTACTGTTTTTTCTATTTCTAGAAAGCAAAATGTATTCATTCTTGTTACAATTTTTAGGCCTCCTAGACCAAACATGGTGTAGTAAAGAAGTAAGAAGTAAATGAACTATAAGATTAAAACAAGAATATCTCCATAACTTTCCCCCCCCAAATATTCCAAAAATATTGGATTGGTGCCCAACAGCAAATTTGATATAAGTATAGCAATTATGCATTGTGGAGTCTATTGGTGTTATACACAATGTCTTAAGCCTCTCCAGTATAAACATCCCTCAAAGTTACATACTTTATGTGCTGTTTTTTAATTAGTTTGTTTTATTGTGACAAAGAAAGACTTTGTTTAGACAGCTTTACCTGAACTTGTCTGGAACCAGGACATCTTCCCCAAACTCTGATCCAGTCTATGGAAGGCAGATAAAGCAGATTAGTTAATGTGATATATTCATTGCTCTAATAGTCCATACAGAAGTGACATACATTCAATTAGAATACATTTTTTAAAAACGGCTTAAATCTGTAGTACGCTTATAAAACCTCCAGAATTTTTTGAGCTGGAGCATATATTTCACAGAAACGTGAAAGAAGTTGGAAGCAGTATCCCACCTCCTCTGTAGCTCCTTGATGCGTACCATGAGGTTGACATGGCCTTGAGAGTACTGCTCGATCACATCTCTGACATCATATGGTTTACGTGCTTGCTGCAAGAACATAAACATGGTCAGGGCTGTGTTTCTACTTGTCCTTCCTTATCTTATAAGTACAACCTAAGGAAACATTTGTACTACAAAAATAAACACCACAGAGATACTGAAATTAACACGTAACCACATGAGAAAATGAGTAAATCACTGCATAATTATGAACGTTATATATACATTCATCACCTCACATTTATCCTGCTGTAGATCAAAGAGCACTAAGAGCTCTTTGCTTTGAGTTTAGCTTTGAAGAAAAGAAACCCACATGTGCCAACACCAAACGTTCATATTGATCAAGCACTCAAGCACTGATTCCTTGCTTTTGAACCTGATTAGATCTGCAGTCTGACACCCTGAGCTGTTTGACTTTATTTGATGACACCAAGTAATGTGGAGAATGTGGGAAGTCATGTGTTTGTTATGAGGCTTCAGTTGCTTAAGCAAGAAAAAATGCAAACATTCACACATCTCTGGTAAAAGAACTCCCAATTCAGACGGGAGTAGATCTGTTCAAAGAAGAGCAAACATGAGTCATGAGTTCAGACACTGAAACTGGCTGCCAGTGTCTGACACACGTTCATGATTATGTGTTTGGTGTCACAAGAGTGTGTGAGAGGTGGAGAAGAGGAGGGGTGAGGGGATTTCAGAGACACGTAAGTGTGGTAAGCCAAAGGCAAATGAAAGGACACTGAGAGGGAAGGAGGACAAAGATTGAAAACGCAACAGAAACAGACTGACCATTGTCGAGTGTCTAATGCAAGAAGGGGGAAGAGTGTGTGGGATGCAGACCTGACACCAACACAAATGTGTGTAGCTGGATATAATATGTCCATACAATCTAGAACCTATATGACCCGAAGATGAAAGATTTTTTGTTTGTTTGGCCTGTATTTTTTCATTTAAAGAAATCACTGTGTTTAATGAAAAATAAAGCGGTATGATTAACCACTCAGCAATTACTGCTCAACATTGAAAAACATTGTTTTCTCAAACTTTTGCTAAATCTTAAGCCAATCATGAACAACCTTAGTAGTTTTCTTTCCACATTCTACTATTCGTATATACTCATTGGCGTTATATATTCACTTTATATATTCACTTTATAAGGGACCCTGTAGAGACTGATTGGAAAAAGCCAAGGTGATGATTTTCCAATATTCAACTGTCCAGTTTTGGTGAGTCTGTGCCTACTGTAGCCTCAGAGTACTGTTTTTGGCTGACTGGAGTGGAACCCTATGTGGTATTCTGCTGTTGTATCCCACCCGCCTCAAGGTTTGAATGATTGCAAATTCGGTGATGCTTTTTTGCTGAGCATGGTTGTAAAGAGTGGTTATTTGAATTACTGTCAGCTCAAACCAATCAAACCGTTCTCCTCTGATCTCTCTCATCAACCACCGCTCACTTCACATCTTTGGTTTTTCGCACCACTCTTGACATTGTTGTACATGAATATCCCATTAGATCAGCACTTTCTGAACTACTAAAACCAACCAGCCTTCCAACAAACTAATAGGCACAGTCACTTAGATCACATTTTCACCCATTCTGATATTAACGGACCTGTACTATATGTGCATGGTTTTACACCAGTGAGATTACACTATGTCTGATAGGGTGATAATGATTAATAGAGTCCTACAAGGCAGATACTTTTGAGTACAATTCATTAGGTAAGGAAGAGATACATTTATATTGCTATAAGCCTCAGAGGCTTATAAATGATGATTGAGTAAGGCTGCATTCCCAAGCACTTTTTGGTATTAATCAAAACCACATCGTTACCATTCATTTCAACGAGAAATGCCCTGACAGACAGCTCGAACCAATGCTTGCCAGTGAATCAAAATCACACTCCATCATCTGTTACAAAAGTTCACCTTTTGATGAATTGTATGCTGACGTATACATGGGTTAACCAACAGGAGATGGTCTCAGTGAGACTTCAACAATTCATGTCAGTTTTGAGAAAGACAAAGCAGGAAATTTACATTCACAGCTGTACATCCAGCTCTAAACATATATGTGTATAACTGTAACTATAACTATGTCTTTGTGAACGTGGCATTTTACTGATATCTGCCTTTCTCTGCATAATTAATAGTGCTTGGCTTGTAGGAATCGATTATTAGTTAACAGCCCCTGAGGCCTATAGCAGCAGAATCATTTCCTAGTAGTACTGTGATTAAGAGTTGTGCTGCCTTTTAGGAAGTGCTGCTTTTCTACCCATTCTAGGCAAAAATATCATGTTGTGCATTAAGCAGTACTGGTAGCTCTTTTAGTTCCATTGCTTCTTGTTGGTGTTCATTTTGAGCAGGTAGCAAAAATACAAATGTAAAAAGCAGTTTTCAGTTGCTAAATGTTCAGGAATTGTGCAGTGGATAACGACCTTTTAGCATGACTCCAGCTCTTCAACAGGCACCGGGAGAGACATTAAACCTCAATTACATTGGAACTCCTCATGGAGACACAATTATAGTTCGTAATTACTCACATTATGGTGATAAGCAATCTGACCTTAACACTGAAATCCCACAGCCAAGAGCACAGTATGAGATATAAAGTTACCTGCCTGCAGAATCACTGCATAGAGATTTCTGATTTCAGAGTAGAATTTATTCATAGTTAATAAAAATCTAGTCAGTCTTACCTGGAACCTTTTTTTGGCCACAAAATAGCGCATTCGCTGGATCACTTTAATAGCTGCCCGGTGGGTTTCTCGCAACCTGTGTATTAATGGGTGATCATAAAGATGAGGAAGAGAAAGGGAGAAAGATACATTACAGTTAGACATAAGAAAGTTAGATTAAATTAGATTCTCAAAGCTTTAGTGTCTCTGAGGGCATAAAAAGGGCAGAATGAACAAGAGACCCCTATTTCACTTTCGTGCTATGGGGTGTGTGTTTGAAATTGTGCCAGACTAATGCATGGTCTAGGTCCTTCACAACTTACAGAAAAGGCAAGGAAGACGATAAGGCTGTAAAGCACCACTGGCATCATTAAGATATTAGTTCCAAAACACCCAGTGCACCCCTGACACAAGCTATTCTACACCATTTGCAAAAGAATCCTCTCTGACTGGGAAAGGCCTTCAGGTGCAGCTTGAAGGAGTTAGTGCAATGGCCTATAATGCTGATGAGCCCAGGTAATTACTCAGGCAGGGGTTGTGACCAGGACATGAACCAAACTAAGCCCCAATGTTGTCAGCCATGGAGGATTTTGAAAGGGTTGTGTGTGAATGGGAGTGTGGCTGGTGCGAGACTTGCTCCTTGTTGTAGATACCCTGTTTAAAGGGACAGATGACATCCTTGTAGAACCTGTATAAAGAAGCCCTTCAATAGAATTGACCAATTGATCTTAATAGGAAATGTATAAATGTGTCAGTGTTGCTCTAAATGTATTTGTGTTGTCTGTATTTGTGATGTTTTGCCACACCAGTGCTTGCAGGTGCACCATATCAATTAGAAGAAAACTGCAAAGAAAGCTATTAGCATCAAGCAGGTTGCAGGTGGTAAGACATCAGTGATTTAATTTCCCATAGCTGCCTGAGGGTGTTTGGTTCCTGAGCACAGGGAAATGGAGCATAACATATGCACAGCTCCAGGCAATGGCATATAAATGGCCTGTAGTCAGTTCAGGATGCGATCTAGCATCCTTCTTGGCAACGAGAAACAGCTAATATTCCTAAAGTAGAATGAGACTTCCAATTAGGGCAAAATAGGTATGAGCATTCTAAAATATGACCAAAAAAAAAAGTCAACAATCCAATTTCCCCATGCTTGTAGTTTTAACTGGAAAAAAAAAACAACTCCTTTCTGATATGGATAGCTAAGTTTTAGCTTGAGTGGAGCGCAATTATTCCAAACACCACCCTTGGCCCATTTTTTACATTCCACTGTTGGACAAGACATGCATTACATAACACTCTTTGGGTTATTGAGTCTTCATTCTCAGTCACAAAGATGCCGAACGACAGTGACTAACATGAAGACAATACAAAGCATGCCATCACTGTGGGATACAGCCCTACCACTGACAGCCTTATGATGACCCTGCCGCCTTTAAAAAGGCCTCTGCAGATGACAACCACAAGATCATTATGCTCTGGAATCAGACGCTTGTCATTCCAGTAGATTGGCAAATGGAGCTGAGAGTATTTATGTGCGTGGGAGAGTGAGAGAGATCGGGGGGAAGAAGAACATGGGAACCAACCCATCTGTCTTGGGGACAGCACCACTTCCTTTCCCCATCCCTGGCTACCAGCGTAGCAACGCTAGTCTCATGACCCCATCAGGGTCACCATCTGCCTTTGGTACTGGCACAAAGCCTGGCTAATGGCAGACACTGGCAAGAAGCTATGCAAAAAAAAGAGGAGAAAGAGATCTCCTGGAACTGATAAAGCAAGTACGAGACAATCAGCAATGGCAGTCTCTCTTCCAGGCACTGATATCAGTAGCAGACAGATGTAAAAAAAAAAAAAAAAAAAAGAGAGTGTCTGGAATAGCAAAAGAGAAGTTAAAGATGTAAACATCTGTAAATATTAGCACACAAGAAGAGCTTCTGTCTCAACAAGACCCAACATGTTCAAGTAAAGCAAAGTCAACTTTATTTATAGACTGATTTTTATGCGACATTGCCACAAAGCATTACAGTCTCCAGAGCTCTATTGAGGGAGCCGGACAAACATTAGGGAAAAGCCATTTAGATTTGTTGTTAATTAAAAAAGTGCATCAAACCAAAGTTGGCACACTATGACCTCCAAAAGTCATTTGCAAGTCACGACATGTGTGCTTGATTGCATGATTGCGTGGACGCTAACGGATGTTGTGCTTGTGTCAATGATAGTCACAAGCACACCAAATAAAGATCAAAGACGTGCAGCGTGGGACAGGAAACAGCCACGCCATTACTGCCATCAACACCCTGCTCTGAACAGCCAGCCCACCTGCATCACATGTGCAGGGTGTGTTCAACATCCAACAGACAGGGCGCTGCCTGTTAAACACTGATGTCGATTCAGGTAGGTTTTGGAAATGCAGAAAGAACACTTTCTTTGGCACTGAGTGAACCCCTGACTGGAGCTGTACTGAGGTAAACAATCACAACACTTCAGTGTGGCATCATTAACAAGGAAACGAGGGAAGTAAACAAGTTGTGCGGACAGAGAGGGATTTTCTACATGTCTTTCTCAGACTGAGTGGTAACGCCACACAACCTGCAGCATCTGTTGACTTTCAAAAGTCAGCGATTGCTCGTAGAAAGCAACAAAAAAGTACTATTTATAATGTTTAATATTTTCTTTATCAGGCATTTTCTTTAAGTGGTATTCGTGTGAATTTTCTTCGGAGCTAATAGGACCGTTATCAGGACCAGATAAACAGGAAGGAAAGCAATCAGGTTCTGGAGTTCCTTGTTAATCTTATCATCAAAATAGAGATAGAGACATTAAGCCTACAGCAGCACTCAGTACATGTACACACACATCCACAAGGACTGAGCACACAAAACCGAACAAACACACAGCTGTGAGGTTATAAAACCGTAAGACGACACAGAGATGTGAACGAATGCTTTTCAGCAAACATGGAGAACAACTGAATGAATAGATGTCACTTTCTTTTATCCCCTCTCTCTACACACCAAAAACCAACACGGTCCTGACGGTAAAGCGTTAATGACAAACAATTTACATCATCAGTCTAAAATCTGGAATACACACTGCTGTGCTCAGCAAAAAAATCTGCATGAATAAGCCAGAATTGAGCAATAAAAGTGTCTTGAAAATGCTTTGTGCCCCAGAATAGATATCATGTGACGTGGGTCTGTTACTACAGCACTCCCCTTTCAAACACACACACACACACATTCACACACACACACACACCCGCCCTTAGCCGTGTCAGAGTGCACTCTTGTCCTCGTTGCTCTGAGTCAAAAGTTGAAGTGCTTTTGTGTGGCTGTGTTGTGCTGCAGGCTTTGGGAGTGCAGTTCTGGGGCACTAAAAGGCTGGAGGCTCTAAGAATAGCCCCCCTGCAGCAGGAGGGGAACAGCCCAGTGATTAGCCCCAGTCTGGAGGGATATGGGGGGGTCGGGGCTTCTGCTCAATAAAACATGCTAGCCAAAACAGCGGCCCACTCGTCCACTCTCAGAGAAAATGCCTCCATGATGTTTTTATAAGTGTCCAGCACAAGATAAGCACATGCGAGCCCAGTCATTGACCAGCCCGATCGTAGGTCGTAAGCAGGTCCGGCATGCCTAAGGACATCACATGCACACACACATAAACCAACACATACAGGCACACATAAATACACGCCCATCGAACCAGGGGTCCCCATGGCTTCAATCAAGCAAAGATCTCTTTCATCCTGATCATCAAAGGACCAGACTAGTAAACCCAGTATTAAATATCCAGTGCTGGATTACACCATGACTAAACGGCCAAGCCTGCTGCCTCCATGCTCACAAGCCTGGTGACAAACTGTCATTTGGCACATATTCATATAAGACTATAAATAACTGCAGTGTCACTGCATGACAACATTAACAATGTTCAAGACCTGAAATGCAAATCATAACACATTTGTAATGTGTCATTTCGCTGGATATATTTTCCCCAAACTGTGCCAATAACATAACAAATATGGCTGCATTTTGATTACAAAATAAAACAAGTATATAAGGAGCCTCCAAAAAAGGCCTAGTCCTTCAAGAGCAAGGCTGGGTTGAGGCTCGGCAATCTGCCAACAGGTGCGTCAACGAATAATCCAACACATTGAGAACAACATTCCCCAAAGACAAATCGGTAGGATTTTGGACATTTCACATTTTACAGTGCACAATATAATTAAAAGATTCAAAGAATCCGGTCTCATCTCAGTGCGTAAAGGGCAAGGATGAAAAACCACTTCTTCGTCACTTTCTTAAAAACCATCATGAGTCTTTAATGGATATCCTGACATGGGCTCGGGAATACTCTGGTAAACCTTTGTTAGTCAACACCATTCGCCGCTGCATCCACAGATGCAGTCAAAGCTTTACCATGCAAAGCAGAAGCCATACATCAACACTGTCCAGAAGCGCTGTCGACTTCTCTGGGCTCGGTCTCATCTGAGATGGACAGGAAGACAGTGGAATCATGTTTTGTGGTCTGACAAGTCAACATTTCAAATAGTTTTTGGACAAAACAGCTGTTGTGTTCTTCGGGCCAAAGAGGAAAAGGACCATCCAAGCTATTATCAGTGTCAGGTCCAAAAGCCAGCATCTGTCATGGTATGGGGGTGTGTCAGTCCCATGGTATGGGTAACTTGCACATCTGTGAGGGCACCATTAATGCAGAAAGATATGTACACATTTTGGAGCAATATATGCTGCTGTCCAGAGCAGGACAATGCCAAACCACATTCTGCCCGGATTATAATCACATGGATGCGTAAGCAGAGAGTGTGGGTGCTAGCATGGCCTGCCTGCAGTCCTGACCTATCTCCGATTGAGAATGTGTGCCGCATTATGTAGCGCAAAATAAGGCAATGTACAGTTGCCCAGCTGAAGAAATGCATAATGCATGAATGGGGAAAATTGTGCTTGCTAATCTTAAGCAACTGGTGTCTTCACTCAGCGCCCAAAAGCTTAATAAGTAAAGCTGATGTCACACAGTGCTAAACAGTCGACTGTCCCAACTTTTTTAGAGTGTGTTGCAGTCATCAGATTTGAAATGAGTGTTTATTTGCAAAAATAAATTAAATTCACACAGTAAAACATCACATAAAGTGTTTTCAATATAGTACAGGGCGAATTGAATTTTCTTTTTTTTTTTTGCATTTTCCATACTGTCTCAACTTTTTCAGAACTGGGGTTGTGACTTCCCACTTCAGAATTTAGTCACTCACCAATAAGACCCAGCTCTTTCGAATCCAAAACAGTTCTGCTAGTGTTTTTTTTATTATTATTTTATTATAATTTTTTTAAATAATTGTTCTTGCATATGGGTCTATAGATTCAATAAAATCTGATTCTATTGTCTGATTAACAAAATAATATTACATTGTGTTTGGTATGAAAGCTGTCTAAGTAAATGTACAAATAGCAATGTGTTACATACAGTTATTTGCATTAATAAATGCAGTAAGCTTTGCAGCATTAATATTATTGCACCTCCTCTGTCTGCATTTAAAGTTTGAAGAAGAAGGTTCCTGTCCATTTATTCTGATTCATTTATTCAGAACCCTGCTGTTTTAGTTAAACACATCTTAACATTTTCTTCAGAACTGGCTCTAAATTTTTTAAATGTTCAGATTTTGATAAGATTCACTGGATTCTTTTAAATGTTGGTTGTACCGTATGCAATTAACATCATTACAGAAGAAATACAATTGTAAATATTTAATTACAAATAAAATATGTATAGCTTTCATAACTGTTTTTACTGTTGAAGAAATTATTTAAATAATTTTCTGTTAAATGCATTTTACCATCATTTTTGCTCATAAAATAAATATTTTCTTTGTAACACTGACCTGCATAAATAAGTACAGCATGGCTGTTTGACTGAAATTGGAATGAATGTAGTTGACATTTTCCCACCATTATTGTTTGCCAGCAAATAATTAACAATAAGTACTGAATTGCCATTTGATTCAAAACAATGGTTGTTTCTGACTTTTGCATACAGAATGAGGATCCAAAATCAACCAAAATCCAAGATTAATCTCGATTACAGTGTCATTTCTGTATCAGAAAATTTAAAGAGACTGTAGCTAGATTGTTCATACCAAATAATTATCTTTAATCCCTTACAACTGTTTAAGAACAATATAATTGAGCTCTTACAAGTCATTTTCCCCAAACCAGAATGGGATAATGCAACAGATCAATTGTTGTTTTAAAAACATTTTACATTTCAGTGTAGTTAACAGGAACTTCATTCATGTGCAGTAATAATGAAGTTCAAAGTTATGCAATATTTTACAGATTCGTCTGACAGCATACAAGAGAATCCTCTAGAATTACATGCAATGGTGGATCCAGCTATCTATCTCAATCTGTATCTCCTCCCCTCCTCTCTCTATCTCCCTCTCCCTGTTTCTCCTCGGTCTCTTGTTAGCCCTGACACACTGTAACGAAACGCAATTACTGTTAAAGAGGAAAGAAAGGGTGGCCGTGACGGCCCTGATAAAGAGACTTGTGCTGGCAAGCCGTGCTGAAGAGGCATTAGTGAGCCAACGATCCTGTCCTATTCATCACGCTCCGCACACTCCTGTGCAGTTTTACACACAAACACACACAGGCACACACACAGCAGTCTAGACAGTGCAGCATATTATGTCCAGACAGTACTGTATATTAGGTCAGTTCTAATAAGGAACTCCAGGAAGGCCATTATTTCTGCCATATTTCATATATGTCAAGTGTACCTTAAATAAATAAATAAAAATCTCATATCTAATATCATGACTCTCCAAGGGGTCCACAATGTATATTCAGAGAGTCAGAACTTTTGTTTGCTTTTGTTTAGTATTTTTCCCATAATGTGATGATGCTGGAGATCACTATTCACTACTACCGATACCGATACTCATTCTGTATATAGCTATGTATGTATTACAGTTTTACCACAAAATTGACTGTTCAGTTGAACTGACTAGGTTTTATAATGACTCTGTCTGACTTAATGTGTTTTTTTATAAGAAGATATTCCATAAATCTAAAACATAATAATTAAAAAAAGACATCAAATCATGTTGATGTGAAAATAGCTGTATAACATGATATCAAATGTTTTAACTCTACATTTTTTTTGGTTCTGTAGGTGAAAAGTTCTGCAACAAAACCCTCTAATGACCAATGAATATAAATAATGGTACAGGCTTGACTAATGTCTGTAATATTTGAAGAGCTGTATTATACAGTATTATACTAATAAAATTATTCCATGCTGCAAAAGGTTGAAATAGATGTTAAAGCCAAACATTATGATACCATTACATAATCCATGAACTGTACCAACACTAATACTAACTTTTATGGTGAAAATGTTAAAAAAATTTTGAACAGCACAAGTCTCAACAGGCCCGGAGGTGATTGTTTCTTACGATAAGAGTGTTTCTAACAAAGCTGCCATTGCAGTCCTAGGCCGGGAGCCCAGTACGACCAGAGCTGCTTGTCAATCAGGCCATTGTTGGAGTGTGTAGAGCTGCAGACAATGGCTCTTTGTCTCAGGGCTAGAGTGGACGACCGGGCCCTGCCTTAGTCACAAGAAACCCTTCTCTGTTTGCTGAGAATAAATCAATCTTTTGAGCCTTTGGTAAACCACACACCCCACTGTCACAAGGCAAGAGGAGCCGATCTGAGCAAGAGCAGACGGCCACTCGTGCTTTCACTCACTCACTCAGTCGGTCATGCACCTGCTTCTGCTGTGATTCCATCTATTTTCACCTTTGCCATGCCATCAGCTATGAGCTTGCGTTGTCTAACGTATGGAGCATTGCAGAGGGAATATCAGGTGAAGGCAAACATACAGGTGTCTCAAAAACATCAGCATCTAAAGCTGATGGTTTCATGTATGCATCGTTTGTTCTATTATTCTCTGATCTTAGAATATGCATTGAGACAATATTCTAATTATACTCCTCAGTGGTATGGGGTAAAGAAAATGCCTCTGTGTGCAAGTGTCCGTACTAATGTGTATGACTACACACACACACACACACACACACACACACACACACACAGAGAGAGAGAGAGAGAGAGAGAGAGAGAGAGAGAGAGAGAGAGAGTGTCGCAGAGGCGTAGCTATGGTATTGTTCTCTCCCCACCCCCAATGCAGGCAAGCTGCTTCAGCTGCAGACACAGGGATGATGGCTTAGACCCTTTCTGTCCTCTTAAGTTAACAGGCCAAGGTCAAAGGTCATCACACGAGAAAGATTGTGAGCAACATGCTTGGGGAGGAGAGCAGAAGAGTGCACAGGGATATTGTGTAAGAATTATATTTTTTTTGCTCGCTACGTTCGGCCATTTTAAGTGACCTGCTGCTCCGTAGCACACAAACAAATAAACATGCACTCACACCCACAGAGAGAAGGAGGAATAAAAGAAAGAGCAAGAGAGAGCAAAAGAAAAGGAGAGAGACAGCTGTTACCATTGCATCTCAGTGTGAGATGAGTGAAAGCTCATTAAACTTCAAAGATCAAACAGAAGCAGCCAGTGACAAGAGAGCTTTTGTACAGGAGATGTAATATGTGTGCTTAAGAAGGAGAGGTGGAACCAAATCAAACATCTATCCGAGAAAGCAAAAAACATACCTAATGTATATTTGCAGCTAAATATCTATGTAAAAAAATTCCAAAGACAGATTCAGATGTGAAAATGCAATCTCATGATAATGATGATGTTATGCCATTAGTTTATACATTTATATGAACTGTGTCGGCTTTGTCCTCGCATCCATAATTTGTGGTTGGAGGTCATGGACAAGCTATTTGTGATGCTGATACTCCATCTGCCATTACTTAATGCTCCATCTCAACTGTAGCATTACTTAATGCTATATCTTCATTATCAATACCCAGCCATCTAAATTCCTTTATTTTAATTTTTCTCACCATTACGAAACTTATTATATTACCTGGTCACATTTTTTAAACAATATTTTACAATACAGGATGTCCCAAAAGTTTACATACACAGCCGAAAATAAAAAAATTTAGCAAAATGTCTTCCAAATTTATTCGTACTTAGTTTATATTAGATATTTTTTTTCTTTCAGATACCCTTTAAGAATGCCTTTGACAAAAGAAGAAGATATTGAAATCATTCTCTTGGCTGATCAGGAAGCTCTCGCAAGGTTGCGATGGACTTTAACAGGAAACATGGCAAGTACATCACAAACAACACTGTTGCCAAACTTGTTAATAAATTCAAAAAGACAGACTCCTATGTATGGAGACTTTTGGGAAACCTTGTATATTGCAAATGAATCCCTCTTTGCATATTTTCTATATGTAAAATGTATATGCAAATAATTTGTTAATTATCCTCACCATGGTCACAGCATGCATTTTTTCCCTTAACATTGTTGTTATCGTATTTGCTTCCATGTGCATTTCTACTATTAATTAAACTTGCACTATTAGGCCTATATATGATCTGTAAAGAGAGTTATGGTCCCTGAGAAGGAAAATGTGGTCAAATGATATTGACTCAGGTTTAATATTATTATTATTATTATTATTATTATTATTATTATTAACAATACTTCTACTACTACTAATAATAATAATAATAAGTAGAAGAAGAAGCTGTCATATATCCAGAAATATTTCACAAATATTACCAAGATGATGAATAGCCAAGAAAAATATTCCTAATGCTAAAAATAACTCAAAACCAACTGTTCCCGGTGCTGTCTCCAATAGTCAACGAAATTATCACTGAACCATAGGTATGCAGGATTACCTACTCTTTATATTTTTGCTGATTACAGTCATTGCAGAGCAATTTCCTTCTTTCCAAGTCCATGAAAAGTTGCTTAGTCATTCAATTTTGAATAGGAGAAAAGCCACTGGTAACTGACAGGTTGTATGCTTTGATTTTCATGAGCATGGAGTTAAAGGAAAAATCACCACTGCCCTCTAGTGGATCACACCTGGCGCCAAAGAAAACAACAATCAGTCTTATGAGGCCACATTCCTACAGTCGATTTGCAGTCATTCAAGCATCAGAGTCAGTAAGAGCGATAGCCCCTGACGTCACATACCACAAAACCTCCGAGACGCTCTGTATCATGAGGATGTCCTTGTTTCTGTAGGAGAAAGGCCATGCACAATCTCTGTGGAACACAAATTGCAAGCAAAGCGTGCATTCGTACTGTTCCACATGCTACATGGCTAATGGAGCACAGAAGTCCAGCTAATAGCCCACTCGCAGGCAATCCACACCCATGGGAACAACATGACTCCAGGCACCATAAATCTGGCCCTTTTCCACAGGTTTAGCCCCCAAATAAATTTTAAAGAGGAGTGATGGTGCTCTCAGGAGGAAGCTTGTTACTGTCGGTGTGAAAGCTATAATTGCTTTACAGATCTTAGCTAAGTTTCAGGAGGTTAGCAGACTGCTGAGACTTGGATTGATGCTAACTACAGATAATCAGGTTTTAACTGATGATAAAGCTGACTACTGTGTACAAACTTGATTGTGATATCACTTGTAAAAGGATTCTTTGGTCGTGATTTGAGCTAGGCAATCTCAGAGCACATAATAATAATAATGTGAAATGCTCACTGATGGCTGATTTAGTGATACCGCAACCAAAGACAGCCAACAACAACGTTCTGGCAGTGTCAGAAATGTTTTATTTAAATCAAAAGTAATGTGGCTTTTACTATGATGCTCATATAAAAGAGACCAATAGTAGGACAGCAGACAATGTCATGACACCACAAATACAAGAGTGGCAATGGTGAAATGTAAACAAAATATGCTATCCTTATTATCCCTATTAATAGCCTTAATGCCGCAAGCTTGCTTGCCTCGCACCTCCAGAGTTAGGGGGTTTGATTCACACCTTTGCCCTCTGTGCGTGGAGTTTGCGTGTTCTCTCCGTGCTTTGGGGGTACTCCAGTTTCCTCCCCCAGTGCAAAGACATGCATTGTAGGATGACTGACATTTCCAAATTGTCCGTAGTGTGTGATTGGCTGTGTGAATGTGTGTGTGATTGTGCCCTGCACCCCTCCAGGGTGTCCGTTGCCTTGTGCCCTGAGTTCCCTGGGATAGGCTCTAGGTTCCCCGCGACCCTGTGTAGGATAAGCGGTACAGAAATTGGATGGATTGCCTAAAACTTACTTTGAAGACTGTTTCTACTACTCTGCATGAGCAGAGATCCCTCTGATCGAATGTATTGTAGAACGCAGTGTTTTAGCAACATGTAGCTACTTGTGTTGAATTTTGTATTTTTATTCATAGATTGAAAGAAGTCATCCCATGGTTAAAATGAACTAGCTAATAAAATGGGACTTTACAGCCTAGATAAATAGATATTTGCTTGCTAGCCACTAAGGCCAACTTCATTATTGACCTAGTTATTTAATCCAGAATACTGAAGTCATTTTCAGCACCAAAAAAATAATAAAAAAAAGCTATTTCCATTTAGGAGTGAAAAAGAAAAGGAAA
Organism: Ictalurus punctatus; assembly: GCF_001660625.3. Classification (NCBI taxonomy): domain Eukaryota; kingdom Metazoa; phylum Chordata; class Actinopteri; order Siluriformes; family Ictaluridae; genus Ictalurus; species Ictalurus punctatus. The sequence goes on from NC_030442.2 coordinate 9,982,252, forward strand.
AAAAACAAAAAACAAACAGAAGCCAAGAGAGCCAGCCAGCAAAAACAGCAAAATAGTCCAATGTAGAATATTAAGCAGAGTTAAGCAGAGTACTGTGGAGTTTTTTTATTTTTATTTTTATTTTTCATGCTTACGATGTAAGGCATTTTGTTTTTGGCAAGACATTTTTGTGCCTGTTTGCTTTTTGTGTGTCTATTTTTCACCAATTTTTGTCTTTTTTCCACAGATTTTCTGCTTCGTTAGCAAGCTAGTCAGCCAGCTCTTTGCTAACAGTGTGCCAGATTGTTGTGTAACTACAAATGATGATACTTTGAAGTGTTACTTTCTTTATCTAAATTTATAACTTGTATAATTAACAATACTTTCTTTTAAGTGACAGCTCAGACAACTTACTACACTATCAGCTGTCAGATTGACCTGCCACTATTTTCATTTAATTTTTCTTCTTTACAATTATCTTAATTTTTAATTAGCTCTGAAAAATAAGTTCATGTGCTCAATGAAGTTAGTTTTATTTATTTAAAAAACGTGTAATACTACAATAATGACTGCACATAATTACATACCTAGAGGCTTGCACACTTTGAATGCTTCAAACAGCATACTAGCACACCAAGTAGTAATTCAGTACACCAGTGATGTCATTAGTAATTGGATGCAGTATTCAATATTTCCTGAATATGGAACTCTGTTTAGGTCTTCTGTACTATACTTAATACCAAACATGGTGCCAAACACAATTCTTATCTAAGCAGCACTCAGGGATGCTGTCATGTTTGTTCTATAGAGATAGATTTTTTTCTCTCTCTGGGACATAGGCAATGTGGTGCTTGTCAGATGTGTTTGCTGATACTCACTCTGACACATGAGAGACAGGCAGGAGAAAGATATCCCTCTCTGCTTCCATTTCCACGTCATCTGCAAAACTGTTGCTTCTCTGCAGTGGGGGATGTGACTGCACCTCCAAAAACTCTGAGCTTTGCTTTACTATAAATGCACACACATTTACTCTCACTCACTGAGAGACTGGGGTTTTAATGGAGATATCATGGTCTGACATACAATGATGCAAAGGAACCAGGAAGCACTGTGTATAGGACATAAATCCGATCTTCCTAATAAGGACTGTTTTTTGGAAGAAAAAAAAATGCAAGATTGCAGAGAGCAGTAGGCAAAATGCAAGTAAACTGTTATAAAATCCCATTTCTGTTTATAAAAAATACTAAAAGGCCAAACATCACAAAGGTTCACACTTTTCAGTCCAAAACAATAGCACACAAAAGGAGGAAAGTGTCATAAGTATTTCCTCCCTCTCCCTGTATGAACTGTTATTTCAGTGCTACTTAGGTTGGAGTAAACAGGCCTAATAGCTAAGATCAGATTACCTGGAGGAGGGGAGAACTGGAAGGAGGTTATAGAGGTCCAGGAGTGCTGTCGTTCTACAAAGGGGAGGGAGTAATACACATTATATCTCCTGCTTCTCCTAACCCCTTCATTATTTTAGTCCCCAGAATTTAACCCAGATGCCAATTTCAAGAACTTCAAATCATGTGGCCAAATCATGCTGCCAAGTGAACAAAAATTATTCCAATAAACAAAATGGGTGTGTTCAAGCAATGACAATGCGGCACACATAACAGAAAGTCCCACACACACCCTGACAGGATTTTGTGGTAGGAGTGTGGTACTAACAGCAAAGACATGCAGCAGCAGACACTAACAGCAGCTCACCAAATCTTCTCGGAGCAAATGCTTTTACTGTGAGCAGAGAACAGAGGGAAGAAAAGTGAGGCAGATCATCACAGTTATAATTGAATGATTTGAGCGGCAAGTATAGTGAAAATTAGGAAGACAGTAAAATCAAGAGATTGAGCTGATTAGTGTAAAGACTGACAGTCCATGAAACTATTGATACTACCGGATGTTTCAGTACTGTACACTGTATCCTGACTGTGGTCTCGGCCATCGTCAAACACTGAGTCAAAGGTGATTGTGGGGATTGTAGGAGTGCTTGGGCCATTGTCTTTCTCAGTGGATTTCATCTTTCTTCTCATTTTTACCTAATCAAGCAAAGCAAAATAGTAAATGCAGGCAGTAGTACACTATATATAGAGACTTGCATAAGAATTCACCCGCTCACACCTTTCCAAAATGTGGAGTGTTTCGATCACAGTGAATCATGGTGGTGGTTGCAACATGTTGACCCCCCCCCCATCAACCACACAATTTTCTCCCTAATTTGGTCTTGTCAATTCCCAACCACCAGCCAGCGCTCCCATATCATATGACAGCTATCAACTGGAGAGGGTGAGGAGTAACATGTGCCTCATCCAATACGTGTTAAGTCAGCCAACCGCATCTTTTCAAACTGTTGGTCAGGCTGCATCACAGAGCAGCGTGACATACTTGGAGGAAAGTGCCATCCATAAATAACCACAATTAAGCCAATTTCAGTTCCATATTGTAACATTACAAAATGTGGAAAGGTTCAGAGGGAGTGAATACTAATGCAAACCATTGTGAAGGTATGAAATCCATTCAGCAGCACCTATATAAACTGTAATGGGCTGAGTTCAAAATCTTTGTTAAATCTTCAAACAAGCATCACATGGGACACTCTTATAAGATCCATCCATCCATCCATCTTCTACCGCTTACTCCTTTTCAGGGTCACGGGGAACCTGGAGCCTATCCCAGGCAGCATCGGGCACAAGGCGGGGTACACCCTGGACAGGGTGCCAGTCCATCGCAGGGTAAAACTCTTATAAGATATTATCTACTTTACAGTGCGTTGGAAAACAAGGTCCTGTTCTGCTTGCTAATTATGGATGGCCCAATGACCCAAGCCAGTTTTTTATTTGTAGAGACACAATTTTAAAATTAATTTTAAATACTTGATATTAGATTACTATCAACTTAAACAATATTTATGAATATTAGATGGACACTAAAAAAAAAACTCCTGATAGTAGGCATGTGGTAAAGAGATGAAGGGAAAAAATTACTGAGATTTCCAAAGACCAATCAAAGACACTTTCATTTTATTTTGTTCCTTTCAAGTCATAAGGTCCCGTACATCATCTTGATATATTTAAATATGATTTGAAACATGATTCATGAAGTTGGCTCAACCAAATAAAATATATTTATTATCTGCTTTTATCATAAATTTTAAGCTGCTCATATTGACCCAAGCAGAGGGAATGCTAGGGGTAAAGCAACAAGCAAAAAATATTCTTTCCTACGTACAAGTTTTTTAGCCTTAGGACTCAATGCTGCGTGACTTGAAAACACATGCTTCCTTCGCACAAACATCTTATAGGTGGAAGAGTCAGGGTTTTCTACTGCAAAACATCTCCAGGATGTCTGAAATCAAGTGGAATAAAAGAAAGATAAACAATAAAATCCACACATGTTGAAGTAAATGAAAGCTTTAGACAAAGGCCTGTTGAACATCGCTCAATCTGACCTGTATAAGACATGCAGCAGCAGGAATTTGCCTGTTGAAGTGCTTCTGTCTCTGTTTCTGTTGGACTTTCAGGGCAAAGCCTGAACCCAGAATGCCCTGCAAAACATGCTTGTCTATATTATGTTCATTTGGTGTAGGAGTAAGAAATAGGTTGTTGTGGATTCTGTGACTTACAGCAGGCAGGGCAAAGAAGGACATGGCAAAGACGGCAAAACAGGACCCAATGGTTTTGCCAATCCATGTCTGTGGCACTTTATCCCCATACCCAATAGTGGTCACTGTCACCTAAAGCATGAAAGGGAAAAAAATGCATGAGATGTGGATGGTTCTGGAAAAGATTTGGTTATATAGCTTTGGACTATGAAGGGAGCCTACCACTCCCCACCACAGAGCATCAGCATAGCTGGAAAATTCTGTGATTCCACTGCTGTCCACTGCATCTTTTTCTGCCAGGTACACAAAGTACGAGCAGAAGATCAGACCCAAGAATCCAATATAGAGAGTTGTGATCAGTTCCTGAGAAACATTCATTACAGAGAAATACTTTACAAGCTGTGTATTTTTATAAATGTATTTAATAACTCACTATAAATGTGATAATATATGTAAAAGGTAATGAAAGATTCTCTTGCCTGGCGATGAATGAAAACCACTGATCCTAGCAGCCTCCAGGTTCCTCCCTGACGATCCACATGCAACATTCGTAGGATCTGCAAAAAGCGGATGCCTCTGGGACAAAATATGCGTGATAACAACAAAGCATCAATACCATCCAAGACCAAAAAAAAAATTTGTAAACAATCTAGACCCTCATTACCTGACGGCAGAGGTAGCAAAGACCTGCCCATTAGAGCCTACTGAAAGAACAATGACCGAGGCCACCACCACAATTAAGTCTGTGGTAAAAATAGAGAAAAATTGTTGGGAAATGTAATCAGTGGCAGCAAAACAGTCATTTCCATTACATAATTATGCAGGCACTTGGAAAATGCCTGTGGGTTGAACATACTAGACAATGAACTCAGTGAATGTACTCTCACCAATGATAGAGATGGGCTTTCTTGCAAAGCGGAGCCTCCCCAGAATACCCACATATTTACTGCGGCATCCTGCAGACCACAGCCTCACCACATACTCCACTCCGAAAAATACCACCAACACTATTTCCTAGTAAGAAGAGATGCATTCAAATTTCTAGCCTGCTTAGACAACAGCGGTTTTCATGATTTTGACAATGGGGATTGTTTGGATTATTCATTCAAACTGCACTGGAATTATGGTAAAGTGTGTTTACTTCTTTCAGTAACCACAGTCGCCTGCTGCAAATTAAGGTAGACAAGGAGGTTTCATTTTGTGGGGGGAAAAAAGTTTGAGCTTAATAGTGGTGAGTTTAAGTTGCATGTAGCATTAAATTTTGTAGAGGAATAGCATGTTTAAATCCATTTTAAAGGTATTTTCAGGACAATGACCTATACAAGACATCATAAAGTTTTATTCTATAATCTTAAATAACTACGTTATTGAAAGAACATATAACTGAAATAACTACTTTACTACATGATCATGGAAGAATATTGTCCAAATCTATTACATGTGATTTATACACTCCAAATATCCAATAAGACAATCATTTGGCAGCAACACAATGCATAAAATCATGCAGATACTAGTCAGGAGTTTCACCTAATGTTCACATCAAATGTCAGAATGGGGGAAAAGTGATCTCAGTGACTTAGACTGTGGTGTGGTGTCACATGGGCTGGTTTATTCATTTCAGAAACTGCTAACCTCCTGTGATTTTCATGCAAAATAGTCTGCATGGAATTACACAGAATCATGAAACAACAACAAAAAAAGCATCCACTGAGCAGCAGTTCTGTGGCCAGAAATGCCTTGTTGATGCAAGAGGTCTGAGGAGAATGGCCAGACTCCTCATGTCTCCTCTTTAATATCATGGTGAACAGAAAAGCATCTTAGAAAGCACAACACATTGAACCTTGAGGCATATGGGCTACAACAGCAGAAGACCACACTGGGTTCCACTCCTGCCGGCCATGGACAGGAATCTAAGGCAACAGTGGGCACAGACTCACCTAAATTGGACAGCTGAAGACTGGAAAAATGTCGGCTGGTCTGATTAATCTTTATTTCCGCTGAGACGTGCAGATGGCAAAGTCAGAATTTGGTGCCAACAGCATGAATCCATGGACCCAGCCTGCCTTGTGTTAACAGTTCAGGCTGGTGGTGGTGGTGCTGTAATGCTGTTTACTTGGCACATATTGGGCCCCTTAATATAAACCGAGCATCATTTGAATACCACAGCCTATCTGAGTATTGTTGCAGAACATACTGAGTTTAATAGAGTCTTCTAATACGGAGGCAAAGTTGACAGGCGTCATGTGGCAATACACGAAGCCAGTTCATGGTCACGGCCAATAACAGCAGTCTCACTCTTTAACTAATGAATACAAAGGGAGGCACAGTGTCTGCCCAGTGAGGGAATCAGACAAGTATGAGTTATGAGGCTGGCCATGACGCCCTCTGTTCCACAAGCAGTCTGGAGAACTGGGAACAGACTGGACAAGCAGCCTGGGAAAGGGAACACAACTACAGTCACTGGGCGGCTTGTCCAAATTGCCCATTAGTATGGAGTAGAACAACAGGATCAGTCTGGCAGGAGGTGAGGGGTCAAACAGGGTTGATGGGTCAAAGGAGGTGATGTTGAGGTTGACAGTGAAGCCATGAGGAAGGTTCTCTTTGCCAGACAGCAAACGGTTTTAACCTGAAGTGACTTCTCGTCTCTCAAGTTGACTCCTTTATAGTATTTAGATGAACATTTACTCATTCATGAACATTTACTCACGCATCCACTCAGTCATTACTCCTTCTTCCACTCTTTCACTCATGCCTCCACTACCTCCCACACACTGATCACCTCACTGACAGCTCAAGGACACTCATGGACAATCTCTTCACATATTTCTGTCATTTTTGAGCATGTTGCAGTATTTCTAGGGGCACTATTACCACTTTACTGCCACGAAGGACTAAGCCCTGAGTGCAATATAATGATATATTGATTACAGTTAGGATCTGCATTTTACTTACATACTAACTATGCATACATACCCTCATACCCTACCTATTAATGTATTCTGCACATTTTGTGCGTGTGTGTGTGTATATATATATATATATATATATATATATATATATATATATATATCTTGACACATTTTATAATATAATAAGAGATTGATATTGCAAAGATATAAGCGTCCCTACAAAGGAAGAAAATTTATGGTGACCTTTTAAATATTTGTGATTTTTGGAGGGTGCCATTCAATAATTTTTTTTTTTTTTTTTTTTGCATTGCTGTTCATTTATGAACATTTTTACAGATTTTTTTTATATACCTATTATCTATTAAAAGAATCACCAAGGAAAAGTAATAATTCTACACAATTTCCATTGTGAATCCTTATTTCTTACTCAATTAAAAGCAACATCCAAACAGAATATGAAACGATTTACTGAACTGCACTTACACTGCGGTGAGACGCCTGAGCTCACCCCATTTGTCCCAGTGACTTAGCCCACTGAGTTTCTAATTAAGTCTAGGCTAGTGACCACACTGACCAGCTGTCACCTAAAAGGTCCGGGTGGAGGGCCAATGGGCGCCATGGGGGCCATGAGAGCAGCTCACAGGGAGAAGAAGGAAACGAGGAACCAGATGCAAGGCCTCTTTTTTTTGTTACCATGGCAGTAGCATTTCCCATCCAAAATGTAGCTGGAATGTAGTCGCCAAAGGTCAACGAAGTAAAGTGGATAGGCTGGTAAAGACTAGGTGACCTCATTAATATCCATCATGCAAGGTTACATTATGTATTCATGAACACATCTTTCAATATCAGCCTAGAATATCTGAGGTCATGTCCATTTGACTGATTGACATGACAACATTAGAAAATTCAAATTATGGAGAAATGGATATTTTTAGAAAAAAAAAGTATTATAATAGAAATAATGTTTCAGGGATATACTGTGTATTAAAGATGCACTAAGTAAGATTTTTGATAGATATCATTAATATCATTATAGATGTTGCAAAAAAAAAATGGCAGAACTGCATGAATGACCTGCGTGATCCTTTGCACAATTTTGTAAAATTATTATTTTTTTTACATTTCTTGAATTGAAATTAGTCGGATAGTGCAAACTGTCACTGAAAACGCATATCGATGCAAAGAGTCCCTCGTGTTTCCAGACTATACAAAGGAAATACAAATGCCAAATGAGGGGGAGGGTGAAGGCTCTTATCAGTGTGGTGAAAAATGACACGGTGATCATTCCTCACACCCTTTGCAACTCTTGAGTGTTACTGAGGAATATTCAAAACCTCTAGGGGATAGGAAGCAGTTTCACCTCCTAATAGTTAATGCCCTTTGATCATGTAAACAACAAGTTTTTGTACCTTATTGCCGTTTTGTTCAGGGCAGATTATGGCAAAGGCTTCTAGATAATGTTTAGTTTTTCTTATTGACGTCAACAAAAAAAAACAAGGTCATCTGTAATACTCCCTTTGGCAAAATTAGGTCAAACATTACCAAAGATAGAGATGGAGATGAGTGAAGCACAGTAGTGTAAGCTCATTATGTATTTATGGCCATTTCAAGAATGGTATCTTTTATCATTATATTGATGCTGTGAATGTTTTACAGTTTTATCGCTGAGTGTAAGTTTGCAGCAGGTACTCTTCTCTGTGTGGAGTTTGGCACCTCGTAGCTGAGGTTAAATCACCCGAAAACAGAGCATGATGAGGTCTCGTCACACCTCATTAGCATAAAGACTTGGCCTGATGACACCTATCTGATTTCTCTCTGGGATAGAAAGAGTTTACACATGTAAGTTCACGGCTTAGGGGCATGTGTAAAAAACCTCTACGTATTGGACTGCCCTGTGTGAGTTCCTACACTTCATGTCTTCCTGACAGATGAGCTTCCCTTTTGTGGTGTTATGTTGGTCACGTTGGCTGGACAGACCAATGACCCAGGTGGCACGTTATGCATTACAAATGTGCAGTAGCATTCCTATCATGAGAACAATGTTGTACTAAGCTGGATTCACAGTTCAGTTTATTTGCATTTGAGTCCCATCTATTGAGTCTTTCAGGAAGTGTTAAGAAGTGTTAAAGAGTTGTTGCCATGATCTGCTAATTAATATGAGATATTAGTTCACTCACTGAGTTAGACCAGTTTTTACCAAATATAATATACAGTTTGCAAAGTGATTCTGATCATTGTGCAGGCAAATTCAATGCAGAAAAGCATCAAAGTACATGATTTCTGTCTTTGTTCAGCCCAACAGCTGTGAAGCGAATACACAGGCCTGTGCTCATTAAAACGGGGAGAGCTGGGGGTTGGGAGAAGAAAGGAGGGGTTCAGCATGGCAGGTTTACTTCCTGTGAGAAATATCCTCATCTATGTCATGATGTACCTCCATTAGTAAGTAATAACGAATGTTAAATCAATAATGCTCAAAACCTGGAACACCTGTTACAGGGCCTCTTAAACAAGACCAGAGCCTGGCCTAATCCCTAGTGCTCATTCCCTGCGTCAGGGCTGTGGTATTAACTTGTGATGCGCAGCGTCGCCTGTAAAGAATGCATCGCATAGCTTTAATCCTCTTTATCCAGTGGATAGGCTGATCTCTGACCTCTAATGTGCCATCACCACACTATAATATCAAATTTTAGCTTTCCCCTTTTCCCTACCAGCCTGGCCTAATTGATTCTCTCCATCTCTCCCTTTGTCTCTGTCTTTTGTCTTGTAATTATATTAAGTGTAGCTCAACATAAAAACAAAGGGAACGCTGTCCGAAGAAGGAAGCCGCTAGCTTGAACACATGGCACTGAGGCAGTGGAGCATACAAGCAATCAAGTGTTGTATTGATTATCTTGGTTTCTGATATCCCCTCTCACAACGTAAAGCGCCATTAACAGCATGAACCTTAATTACCCGAACAGCCTTCAATTGATCAGATATAAATCTTGAAAAAGTTAAAGCTGGGTAAGCAATCAATTGAATCACATAAAATCACAGTTTGACCAAGTCAATATCTTGTGTTCTTACCAGGCAAATTTGTTTCTAAAATGCATTTAGACTGGCAAACACTTATTTTGATGAATATCTGAATCGATTATAGATAGGATGATTTGACATTATTGTCTTGGATGCAATTAAACAGTGGGGACTTTGCCATTTGTTATTCTTTCAGTTACAGTAGCTATTTCTACAAGGCATCATGGACCTGTATTTCTGTTCCATAATTTTCACTCCATAAAGCCTAGTCATTTTATCAATTGTATTACACTATCACCCCCTGCTGGAGAGAAATGATTCATTACAACCACAGGGATTTTAATTTAAAAAATGACATTGCTCCAAGTTATAGCACACATATTGATTGTTTAGATGAAGCCTAGTGGTAGCAAAATATATATATTTTAAATGGTGTTAAAATAAAAAATTAAACACTCACCACCCAGAAAAGTGTTTCTTGGGCCAAAGCCTGATACTGATCAATAGTAGATAATACGCTGAGGATCAGGCAAGATAGTACAATCAAAAACCTGCAAAAGGAACAACACATAAAACACTCATCTGTACACCAAGCACAACAATAAAACAAATAAATAATTCCATAGTTTATTAAAACCAATTAAAATATAATACATATATAATTCATATAATATATGCCGGGAACACACTCTGGATGGGACTCCAGTTCATGGTAGGACACCGTGCTGACTCCTATTCACACCTAATCTCAATTTAGCACAACCAATCCACCTACAGGCATGTTTTTGGGAGGTGTGAGCAAACCAGAGAACCCAGAGGGAACCGATGTGAACATAGGGAGAACATGCACTGAAACTCCACACACACAGTAACTCAAGCTCAGGATCAGGATCGGGACCCTGAAGATGAGGTGAATACACTACCTGCTCCACCACCATGCTGCCCTTCACACCCGTCAGAAAACTGTATTTCATCACATTGATGTTTTTACTAATATTTTAGTGTTTGACATGTCTTATTAATCTTGTCCACTAGGTGGCAACATTGTGTCTGCGTACGAATAGCAGTGAAAGCAGCTGGCCAGGAACTTGAAATTCACATCCTTGCAAAAATAAAAGCACAGTGGCTTTTATAGAAGTTTACCTATAGATACTCATAATCTCATAGAAATAAGAAAACACCTCAACAGATTATATCTTTGAAAATGTCATTACAATTACTATAACTCAGGGAAAGAGGTTTTGTATGCTCAATAGTTTGTTTAAGTGCTAGTTGGTAATGTCCTAGAAAATGTCCTAGAGCTAGTTGCTAGCAAGGTAGCTATTTATTTAGCCATGTCAAGTGTACATACATATTTTGGCATGACATGTCACTAAGAAAGAGAACATCTCATTCTATTATTTCAACTTATTAGCTGATGGAAACGATGTTCCTTCACTGGGTTCTCAGGCTTTTGTGTCTTCGTGATAGGGTGAGGAGCTCGACAGTAGAGTCGCTGATCTTCTGAATGAAGGTTTTAATGGTTATAATGGGAGTTGTATTGGTTTTAATGGAAACTGTAATGGTCCCTGTGGGTCTCTACTGGTAATTTTTTGCCTTCTATTGGTAGCATGTTATTTATAGTGGATACCATTAAGGACGGTTCTAATGGTTAGTTGATGGATTGTAATGGTATTTGTAGTTGAAACCATTAGAATTTCTATGATAGTTTCTATTGATTTTTCAGCAGGGTGGATAGAGAAGTCTGGACAGACCATCTCATCTTGTTTCCACTGTGATTTCCACCAGGAAAAAAAGGAAGGAAAATGAATGAATGAATGAATGAATGGCACACAGCTGAACCTGACACAGAGCACGGCAACGCACATAGCTAAATTTGCACTTTATTTTATCATAATTTAAATCCTCAAATTTGCTGCTTGTAGCCATTCCTCAGTACTAAAACTGCACACATTTGCAGACCGTTGGAGCGGATGTTTGCAGGCAAACATAAGTTTTAGATAGATTAAATTTGTTCGGGTAGCAGAAAGTATCAGCATTAGTTTAGTTTGGCACCCAGTCAGTTACTTAAGTGGATAACACACACCTTGCTTAGTCCACATAATTACATCATGAAGCACACAAAAATAACAACTAACAAGAAATCTTATCTGAATGGATCCAATGTGTTCTAACATATTAGGATTTCTTAATTCTATTAAGCAAACAGCAATTGGGACAGATCATTTTCCCCTTTATTTTCTATAGTTTCAATATTTCTTCAGTAACACTGAGTAGTTTAAATAAAACCGATTCACAATTCTGTTTAAGTTCATTTAAAACCGTTTAATATATTTGAAGACTCAGTCACTCTAGTAATGTGTCATACTCATTTGCTAATGAGTCGTTCTGTTCAGTGGAGTCATTTCACAAACGCAAATGAACTTTTGTCATTTACACACCACAACAAGCGTAATCTTGATAAGCTTAAACTTGTCGTCGTTTCCGTGTGCTGTTGAGGTTCCACAAACAAAGGTAACATGCAGTCAATAGAATTTTAGTTTAAATCGATCTTATCTTCAATCTTATTTTAAATCTTATTCATAATTAATTAATTGAGTCCTAACACCTACATTTAGTTTGTTTTTAAATGATCTTTTCTTTAGTAATGGAGTCTTGCGGGGTGAGTGTGTATAGAGGCTATGGCGGTGGAGTGCATTGCCTATTGTTTTCTCTGTGGCGATGGCACCTGCTGCCTGCAAGTGTTTCTGGAGCTCTTTCCGAGTGGTCCTTGGCTCTTGGGCTACTCTTCTGGCTATTCTTTTGACTCCCAGGTCAGAAATCTCGCAAGGAACTCCTGTGTGTGGCCGGTTGATGACAGAGTGATATTGCTTCCACTTGTGGATAACGGCCCTAATGGTGTTTACTGGAGGATTCAGTTTTGAAATACGTCTGTATCTGATTCCATCAATATGTTTCACAACAATAAGGTTGCAAAGGTCTAAGGAGAGCTCTTTGCTTTAACCCATCATCAGATGTTTCTTGTGTGACACCTTGGTAAGAAAAAGCCTTTTTATAGACTATTAATTTACTAACCCAGCTGATATTAATTTGCACAGATAGGAGGTATACTTTCTAACTACTTATGGATATCAGCTGATTTCTTCCCTTACTTGCATTGAAGAACTGCTTTTTCTTAGTGTGTTCAATAGTTTTTTCCCTCTCCCACTTTATTACACATAACTTTATTTATGAACTTTAATGTTGTGAATTCCTTATATTTGCGGATTTCTTGAGTTAATATTGATATCTGGTGAAAATTTCATGCGAATAGCCTCATTGGAAATATATTTACTGAAAAAAATGTTGACATGTTCAATATAATCATAAACACTGTAATCATATACATGTACATGAAAGGTTGCTGACAGCTGAGCAATGTCAAGGACAGTCATCTGGTCCAGGTGTCAGACTCCTTGCTAACAAGAGCTCAGATATAATAGTATATAGTGCATATATACATAAATATATACACACACACACACACACACACACACACACACACATATATATATATATATATATATATAAATAAGTGAATGTATGTATATGCAAATAAGATGCATAGCTTCTGGCAGCTTTCCTGAGGAATCTTAGCCCATTCCTCACGAGCAATTCCAGTTCAGTAATATTCTTGGGTTTGCATGCTGCAACTGCCTTATTCAAATCCCACCAGAGATTTTCTATGGGGTTCAAGTCAAGTGACTGTGATGGCCCTGTAGAATCTTCCAAGCCTTATTTAATTTGAGGTATTAATGATAATGAGTCTTTATTTGTCACATATACATTACAGCACAGTGAAATTGTTTTCTTCGCATACCCCAGTATGTTAGGAAGTTGGGGTCAGAGCGCAGGGTCAGCCATGATACAGCGCCCCTGGAGCAGAGAGGGGTAAGGGCCTTGGTCAATTTCCCAACAGTGGCAGCTTGGCAGTGCTGGGGCTTGAACCCCCGACCTTCTGATCAGTAACTCAGAGCCTTAACCGCCAAGCCATTCTTGGGATCATTGTCCTGTTAGAAGGACCAATGACGTCCAAGCTTCAGCTTCCTCACAGACGGCATGACGTTTTCTCCTAGGATTTCCTGATACTTCAATGAATCCATCTTGCCTTCTACACGCTGCAGGTTTCCAGTGTCAGAGGAAGCAGCCACAGGGCATCACCGAGCCACCACCATAAGTTCCATAACTTTGGTTTAATTGCTCCACAGAACAGAATCCCAAAATTTCTGAAGCTTATTTATGATTTTGAGCCGACTTTTCTTATGCTTTTGGGTCAGTAGCGGTGTACGTCTTGGAGTTCTAGCATGGAAACCTTCTACATTTAGTACATGCCTTACTATGCTCACTGAAACCTCAGTGCCTATTGCCACCAAGTCTTGCTGCAGGTCTTTTGCAGTCACTCGAGGGGTTTTCACAACTTCCCTTCTCGGATATCTGGTTGCAGCCATTGATAGCTTTCTTTTTCTGCCCCGTCCAGGTATTTTATGTATTTTCTGCCCCTAGCCAGTTCAGGTATATCATGTGTTCCAGCTCAAGCACACCTGGTGCAACTAATGACACCCTTGATGAGTTGCATCATGTGTGCTTGAGACAACACCTGTTTTGCATATTTGTGCTGTTGTGAGGGATTCTTCTCAGAGGGTTGAATAATTTTGAAACTGGTGAAGTCATTATAAGTTGCATTTTCAGTTGAATTTTGGGAAACCACTTAAAGCAGTCATTGTGTTGATCTATTTCAATCGCTTTTGTTTGATTTGTTCATTGCAAACAGCTGAAAGTCTGTAAATTTTGACAATAAACCTGATTTGCAATGGGGATTTGCAATTTTGATTGCAACTGTACAAAAAGTACCCTTTGCTGAGAAACAAATAATCCCTAGAGGGAACAGAACAGTATAACTCTAACATTACAGAATGTCCTAATTACTTAAATGTTCTAATGAGCATCTGAGATGCTACTATTTATAATAATTAGACTTTAATATGTTTGATCTCTCGCTGTGTGTGTGTGTGTATGTGTGCGTGTGTTTAAATTGTCAGTGACCAATTTTGCAGCTTATCTACTAAGTGTAAAGTCCAGGTGAGCTTGAAAACACGGGGTTGGAGGTTAAACACATCTCTGGGTTGCTCTCCTACAAGGTCAACTGCATTACTGAATGGTTGGACCAACAAAAAACCCTGCTTCAAGTCCTCCATACTCAAGATAAAACTGTTTTCTTAATTGAGAGATAAGCAAGTTTTACCTTGAGCAGCTATGCCATTATTCAGACAGGGGCACAGTTTTGTCTACGCTAATCCTCTGAAAAACCTAGGTATATTAACAAAGAGGCCAGGCAGATATTTTAGAATGTATTAGATAAAACAGTATCAGACATTTAATGGACCTGGAGAACATCTAAATGTATAACAAGGTTAGAAAACACTGCACTGAAGCTATTACATAATAATTTTTCATAAATGTGGACTGATTCAATTTGATTCACATGGATCTATTTATTGATGTTAACTATAACATAACCATGAGTTAATTGTTCTAGACAGTGAAACTGCAATTAGAAAGAAGCTCTGTAATGACCATTTTTATCTCACACTTTTTGTTTTCATTCAACATCAGAGAGGTGTTTTGTACAGCATGTCAGCCAAAATGTAAACGCCTCATTCATGCATTTAAAAAACATTACCAACCAGCAAAACACAACCAAAGAGCCGACAGCATGCAGCACAGCTGCTGTTATGACAAAGGAAGGCCAGCTGTTAGCTGTCAGCGCTGCCACATAGGGAGGGGCCAGAGACGTAAGGAAACACAGTCTATTAGGAAATGGCTGCCTGCCAGAAGTTTCATCTTCATCAGTCATCAGTCCTCATCATAATCATTTTTACCAAGTGCATGAGTTTTTATTGCCTTCAGAAGGGCTTTTCAACACAAGACGAACCTGCAGTTACAACAGAGTCTACAAAAACAGCCCGCAAATATGACCGTTTTATATGAATAATACATTTGTGCTTCAGTGAAACCAGCAGAGCTCAGCAAACACTGCTCATGCTAATTAGTTCTAAAAACAAAGCTAAAGCAGACAGAGTGACCAACAAGGTCTTTATATAAATGTGATGTCACAACACAATATATCACTTATTAATCTTCATTGTGAAACTGGCAGTAGATTGTGATGTGCCAAAGAGTCCTCATTAAATGACAAGTGCTAAGCCTGTTGTGTGCTGTAAGCAATCTGCATCCTCATGGGGGGAAAGAGAATCTTTCATTAGCACCAAATCGAGTGGACATTATTCTTTCTTTCTGTCAATGTCCACGTGGGTTTCACCTGGCTTCTCTGGTTTCCAAAAGCATGCTGGTAGGGTGGGCTGGTTATGATAAAGTGTGAATGAGTGTACTGTATGTACTACAGGTGTATCTAAAAAAAAAAAAAAATAGAATATCATGGAAAAGTTCATTTTTTTCCATAATTTAATTCAAAAAGTGGAACGTTCATATATTCTAGATTCATTACACATAAAGTGAAATACTTCAAGTCTTTTTATGTTTAAATCTTGATCATTACAGCTCACAGCTCGTGGAAATTAAAAATCCAGTATCTCAAAATATTAGAATTGTTCCACTTTTTGAATTAAATTAAGGAAAAAATTAACTTTTCCATGATAGTCAATTTTTTTGAGATGCAGCTGTGTACCCCTTCCCCACCCCAATCCAAGGTGTACTTCCAAAGCTTTGGATCCACTGCAACTCTGATAAAGAGATTACTGTAGATGAATGAATTAAAAATAGCCCAACTTCAGAGTAAATTAGTGTAAGAGTCATCCGTTGTACATGACTCATAACTGTGGAGCAGCTGAGGATTAAGGGCCTTGCTGAAAGATTCAACAGTGGCAGTCTGGCAATAGAGGGATTTGAATTCACAACCTTAACCACTGACTTATCACCTACACAGAACTACAAAAAAGAAGATGCTTTTATCTGCCCAGTGTTATGGACTCCTTCCATACATCTAATGTTGCTCTATTAATAAATTGCATAACTGATATTTAATGCCTCTCATGCATAATGTGCATTAGGCTATTGGTTGAGGTGTTTTATTATAATGGACATGTTGTAATTGTGCTATCTTATTCAGCTTGTCCATTTCCTATCTTGCCTTCTGCCTTTCAGAATGAGCCTCATATGACAACAGCAGACATTCCACTCTGTCTTCTATCACTCAGTCTTATACAGATGATCATAAACAATGTGCTATAAACTTATACCACATGTACACAACAGCATGTGCACATTCAAGCATGCACTGGTATGCAGAAACACACATAAAGACATGCAAGTAAACACAGACTGTCATGCTGTAATGATAAGTGCAGTTCATCCCTCTACACAAGTAACTTTGCTGTGGTTGGAGCAGAGGTACTGTAAGTAAGCGAACATCTCAGCTCATCTTGCTCGCCTGCCTCCTATTCATACTCCCTCATACAAGAGAAAAGGTTACAATTTAGCCATCAGTCTAGAACTTTTCATGTGACAGCTAATTGAATGAACAATATTAAGAACAGGTTTATTAGGAACAGTGTTTTCCCGTGCTGATAGTCTCTAATACTTCTTACAGGTGCATGAACTGGTTTAATGACAAATAGTTTCTTTCCTTGCACATTATTTCCCTGCTTCCTGTTTTCTCCTCCAAATCCAAGCCCAGTTTTTGCTATTTCAGGAACAAAAATGACCAGATCTTTGCAGGCTTTGGGAGGATGTCAAATTGACAGTTCTGGATAGATTCTAGGCTGAATTTCAACTGGACATAGCATGCCCCTATATAGGGTATAGAAGTCAGTACTACTTATTGCATGATATTTTGAAAAGTTTCCTTGTTGAATGACTTGAAATATTTCAAATATATATCATTTGTGAGCTCAGAGAGATAATACCTCAGTCTGTCTGTCTATCTTTCCATAATCAACATAGATGAAACATACATTTTAAAAGCAATCTTGTAAAAGCCCATGTGCTCACTGGACTTGTTATCTATACAGTTTAGCACACAGAAGGCACACTAACACTCCCAGACTTCCCCCCTATCACAATCCAGCAGCAGTAGGTCACGAGGTCAGCAGGCCCCTGGGCTCCAGAGAGCGACCACGATGCTGCCAAGTTTAGCAGCCCATTATCACCTCCTCTCCTGCTAGGAACAGAGAACATGACAAGCAGCTGGTGCCTTCATTCTGCACATTCCTCTCACACTGTCTTCAGATGATCCTGAAAACAAGACTTTTCACACCATGAGTGCAATCTCCACTCTTAGAAATCTCACCTGATAGTCAACACTAACGTCATGGATCAAATGCTGGAGTGTTGTGCTTAATATTGGTTTATTAATTCCCTCCCACTCTTTATGACCTTGATTTCTGTGCCAATCAAGTGGACAAAGACAGTTCAGCTGCTAAGCAAGATGTTCTGTAAGTTCAGTTAAAAATACACATTGTGACTAAATTTATGTTCTGCACTTCAGTGTATTCTCCTCTTAAACAATACCCTTACCTCTTCAGTGTGAAATCATGATGATGTATTATTACAACTATAAGATGTTACATCATAATACCCCCTTTATGGTGTCTTTCTGATAGATTATCATTAACGTAAGTTATTACATAACAATACCATCAGAATAGCATAAGATATTTAAAATATCGCATCACAGTACCCCTTTCTGCTGTTATACTGGCTTTTCTCAGTAGTTCCTGAACACACACCAAATGTAGCAGTAATAGAACATTTAACAATTATCACAGTTCTAGAACACTCACCAAGTATAGCAATTCTAGATCAACCAACTATCACAGTTCTTGGCCAACAACCAAATGTTGCAGTCCTAGAACGCTCAACAAACTGCTGCAGTATTAAGACATAAGCAATTTTTACAGTTCTAAAACACTCATCAAATGTAGCGGTTCTAGAACTCTCATCACATGTAGTAGTTCTACAACACTAACCAATCCGTCAGATCTACAACACTCACCAACTGTTGCACTTCTAAACACTCATCAAATGTAGCAGTTCTAGAACACTCGCAAACTATTTGCAGTTCTAGAACACTTACCAAATGTAGCAGTTCTAGAACACTTGCCAACTGTTGCTGCTACATGGTGAGTATTCTAGAACTTACCAAATGTAGCAGTTCTAGAACACTCACCAACTGTTGCAGTTCTAAAACGCTCCTCAAACTTAGCAGTTGTAGAACACTCACCAACTGTCACAGTTTTAAGACGTCATCAATTTTTACAGTTCTAGAACGCACATCAAATCTTGCAGTTCTAGAAGGCTGATCAATGGTTACAGTTTTATTAAGGCTCACTAACTAAGCAAAAGATTACTTTTCATGAACATGTTGTATTACTCTCTTGGCTTCAGAGTTATGTCTGTTCCTCAGTAAATAATAAATAAATAAATAAGTAAATAGGTAAACAAACTATATATTATAACATAGAATATTGTAACATATTGTAATATATGCTTTACCATAATTTCTTTCGCACCGCTAGTACTCACACTGTAAAGTGATACACAAAGCATTTCCACCCCGACGGTCTTTCCAAAAAGTTGTACACCTGTCCTTGAAGGTAAGCGCGGGTGAGGACGGGTCGCGTGGCGCTGTACACGGACATCCGGTGGCCGTAGTTGTACAGGTGAGAGACTCGGCGCTGAGGCAACGCCTGTGGCGCGTTCCCGTCCTGCTGCGCGCTCTTCTCCCGGGTGGCACGCGCGCCCGGATCCTCCGCCATCTCCAACTCAGGAACAGAAGAATCTCCAACGCGCCAGGATTCGGACACGTTCATGTTGTCTAGCGACGAAAAGAGACTTGCATGAGAGGAACAGAGAACGCAGAGCAACTTTCACTTGACTGCAGTGTTTCTTCAATCGGGTGCCAGTGATGGAACTGAGGTTAGAAGATTAAGCGCCTTCCTTTCTATTAATACACACACATTATCCAGACTCGCACATGTATTCTCCGCTCTGTTAGTATTTTAAGAACGCATTCGATTACATGATGTTAACGGATTCTGAGAGCATAACGTAGACCCCATGCCTGTTAAATCGAGCTACTGCTGTTAAATCTCAAACCGCTTCCTATTGGAGGTGTCGTGCATCTACGCAGGACCCAGTAGCCATACCCTGTGTAGCGCGCTTATAACGAAATTCATTTGGAATTCAGCCTCATTCATTTCCGATGAGTGACACACAATTATCCGGCAGGTAATTAAAAACGACCTCTTTCTTTCAGTGCATTGAAACTATTAGTTGTATTATTCAGTTAAACGCACATGTTGCTTATATTTCTGAGCTCTGTTATCTAAATATTGTTACACATGTCATGAGTATTTGCAAAACTCAAAGTTCATATTTGCAAAAGACAATTGCAGGTCATGCTTCACAAAGTCTGGTGTCTTTTTGAGCCCATAAACACATATCATATATGGCCCATTTATGTGCTTGTAAAAATGTGTCAGTATTATGTTAAAGTCAATGACCGCTCATTAAATACTCATAGTCCACTTTTCTACAAACACTTGTACACCTGCACATGTGGCAGCAGTGCACTGCATTAGATCCTGCAGATACAGGTCAAGAGCTTCACTAATGTTCACACCAAACATCAGCTTGAGGAACAAATTTTTGTCAGTGACTTTGAGCGTGTCATGGTTTGAATAATACACACCCATTTCTATACTTTATACAGAATGGTGTGAAAACCATAAAAAGCAAAAAAAAAAAAAAAAAAAAAAAAATAGCAAAAAAAAAAAAGAACAAGAAAAACATTCCATGAGTAGCAGTTCTGTGAGCAGAAATACCTTATTGATGAGAGAAGTCAGAGGAGAAGGGCCAGACTGGCTTCAGGTAACAGGAAAACCTATGGAAACCAATCTTTACAGCTGTGGTGGGCAGAAAAGCATCTCAAACCTTGAGGCAGCTACAAGAGCAGAAGACCTCATTACTTTCCAAACCTGTCAACCAAGAACAGGAATCTGAGACTATAGTGGGCACAGACTGGATAAAAAAAGGTATGTCTAAATCTAAGCTCAAAAATGAGCGGCTAGACTTTATTCTTGATGATTGTATGTTGCCAAATCTCAACTGTCTATTACAGGATTACTTGTCCTACTTGGCCACACCACAATCTATGGTCATGAGCCGCTGCTGCATAAGGCTAATATTGCAATACAACACAATTCACAATGTTAAATGATCTGTTCCAGTCTTACAGACATTAGGAGGACCAAAACATTTTTCTAAATTGTAATACAAGATACTTCATGTAGTACATGTAGTACTGTGCTGCTGCATTATGTATTGCACAATGTTCCTGAAGAAACATTTTCTTTCAGTGTATACAGTTGTACAGAGGATTGACTTGACTTGTACTGACTAGCCTAAACATGTACTGACTAGCCTATACTGTTTAACCCATTGTTAGTGTTGAACAAGAAGCATTTTCTGTTGATGGTTTTAAGGAAAATATTCCCTGCCACATTTCCATTGACTTAACATTGCACATTCTAAATGTCCTTCCCTGTGCCATGGGTGAAAGTGTAAAACCTCTTGTCCATGACCTTGAATTCATGCTGGATCATCCTTGAGAATTAAGGGAAGCATTGATTCGCTGAGCCGTGGGTTTTTATTGAAGTCATGTCGCACCAAAGTGGTGACAGATCCTGTTGACAGGCAGATATTGAGATAGAGAGATGTATACGGAGATCATCAGTGCCGAGGCTGCTCAGGAAATCTAACCTACATAGTACTGCAGGCTTATTATACTAGTGAAGGTCAAATAGAATTAAAGGTTCCCTGGTGTAATCAAAACCCAGATTTTTTTTTCTTTTATATGAAAGAAAGATGTGCTGGATCTGAAACAGCTTTGCAATCGACTTATTTGTACATAAGATTTGTACCATAAGACAGATACAGATACAGTACCACGTAAGTTAGCAAAACAGTGACATTCAGTGCATGCACACATGTACACATGTCCAAGTATAAAACTGTGTTTGAGAGGGTGTGTGTGTGTGTGTGTGTGTGTGTGTGTGTGTGTGTGTGTGTGTGTGTGTGTGTGGCAGGGGGCACATACATCTTGTTTAAAAGAAAAATGGATGGAGATCTCAGGATTCATTAGAGTTCCATTCAGCTTGCAGAGGTTGCAGTATATATGAGGTGACTAAATATCCAGCAGCACAGTTGAATTTCTGACTGAATTTTGGAACACAATTGTATATTTATTTATATACATGCAAGGCTTATTGCATATATTAAACCACTGTCTCATTCAACTAAAGTCAGGATAGCTCGATTTCACTGTTGCAGACTAAGTAGTCTGTAATATGGTATAGCTGAGAGAACAAACGCTACTGGCTCATTGCAATGTTACATGATGTATCTCTTGGCTAAACCATGCTCACTATTCATCTTAGATTGGCTGCTATGTTTTACATTGTACAGCAGAGTGCAGTATTACAATGTTTAGCCTTGACTTCTATTCTCTATCACTTACATTTACTGAATTATTACTGAAAAGTGGATCTTTAATATATTATGATACCCTACTTTGATATTAGAGTGCTTTTATTATTATAGTAGCTATTAGTGGTTTTCATGACATAGTATTCATTAACAATACATGATGACTTTAAAAGAAAATACTGTTAGAGTTAAAAATTTATATTGTTACAGAGAATCCACCACTACATGTTGTATAATATATTCTGAAGGTCTAAAGGAGTTCAGGTATGCTAGAATATTCTATTTTATACTACTTGAAATGGTCCTGTTATAATTCTATAAATATACAACCAGATCCGTAACTGAAAAGATGTCCTTTTCCACATCGTAGACTCATGACATCACTGTTACAAGTGGCTAATTCATTCGCAGGAAATTGTTTTTATGATCTGAGTATTTCACTTATATTGCCCAGACACAGATATTTAGTCTTGTCAGCATTTTGCTTTGTTCAGGTATTTTAAGCACTTCCCAACATTATTTACCATAAAAATCAACGAGCAGGGATTCTATAGCTGTACAAAAGTGTAGCAATTCCCAAGAGCTAATGGATGTCAACAGAGCCAGGAGTCTTTAATTATGCCCATCTGCCACCACTCTGTTACTTGAGAGCATCTAGTATCTCAACAAGGCTTGTAATTGAGGTAAAATAGGATATTAAATGAAAGTACAAGAATATTTATATGAAATATTATATATCTAGGCTCAGTGAAAGGGAGAAAGTTCATTTACGTGGCTTGTTTGGTGATGGCAGCTTGTATGATCTCATAGAAATTCACCAAATTGAGTTCATGTAGGGTCTAACACTCTGCCAAGGTATGAAAATGTGAAAATGAATATATATATATATATATATATATATATATATATATATATATATATATATATATATATATATATATATATATGAAGGTACTTTCAAGAATAAGGTGACAGCTGTGTCTCTGGCTGATCAAAGCCCAGCTTCTCATCTTCTCACTTAATCAAGTCACCAGGCATTTCTTGAAGCCGTATATATACTAAGGCTAAAATGCTATATACTAAGGCTAAAATGTGTCAGTAAGTGTTAAATAAAAGTGTGTTTTAAATTTAAAAGATGGGTGTAGTATAAAACATTTCAAACTTACTTAATTTAATTTAACAATATGTTAAATGTTTGAAAGAAAATGTAATATTTTACAGACACCAGCATTAAAAAATGATCCTTTCTAAACCAGTTTGCAGAGTAACCAGGACTAAATAATACTTTATCTATCAATACCTTGATTGATTGATGATTGTTGAGGTTTACAGTGACACTAACCTGAATGGTTTAGCTAGTTGCTACCACTGCACAAGCACTGCTTTAGTTAGCTATTCAGTTAATGAGTACATGCAATTGTGTAATACAAACTTTTTATTTAGTTTAACTGAAGCTAACAAATGTCACATTATATCATATATAACATAATATAACAATATTTTAATATGAATAAGGTGCAATTTGCAGTTTTTGTAGCCCTCTGGTGCCTACAAGCTCAAGTGCAGGTGAAAATCCTGACAAGCCTTCCCTTTCTCTCATACTGACAACACCCCCTCTGGTGAAACTATATATTCATTGTCAGTTCTGCTATGTTCCAGGTTGGGGTGGATATAATTTCAGGGCCAGAAAAGAAAGAAAAAAACTCTGACATTCATTGCATGACATTGCTGTTGTTGGTTTTGTTGTTGTTACTTAGCTTGTATAGAAAATAAAATGTACTACAGTGCAAAAAGCAGTCTGATATCTTATTAAAAAAAAATAAATACCGAACACAATCATATTGATAAATGAAGGTACTGTAGCTAAAGAGATTTACATCTGAGTTATACCAGAAGATTTTATCTACTGCTTAAAAAATTGATACTGAGGGAGGTTTAATTACAAGCAACCAGGTTGAACCTTATAAAGCCAAAGCTGCATGTGTCTAAGCCCTAGTTTTAAAAAAAAGGCACTTTCAATATGCATCATTATTTTTAGATTCTACATTTGTAGCACTGTTGAAATAGACCCTCTTGAACTGTAAATGTGGATTGCATGATTGATAGAGTTTTGCCAACAGAAAATTTTCACCCAGACTGAACCTTATAATACTAAAGTCATACTGGAGTCCACTATTAGACAATATCATGCTTCATGCTGAACATTTATATTGGAGGGTTGTTGGTAAAATCATAGACAATTAGAAACAATCTCTGTTGAGGAAAGTGTGTAAAGCTGTTTCTTTTTTCATTACATTGTGGTAGGGTCCAAAATCAAATCCACAGCCAAGTTATTTTTCAGTAGCTTAATCAATGAGACCAGTTAAGTACTGTGGACTAACTGTGATGACCTAAGGGCAGAACAGCTGCCTGTAGATTGGCCTTGTTGGAAACAAAGCTGTCTAGACCTGTGGCAGAGAAACGGAATGGCTCTGAAGTACTATAAAGCTATAACCCGTCTCTGATGCTTTACCTGTGTGGGTCTCTTTGTTCTTTGTGTGTTTCTAAGCCCTTGCTTGGTTCCTGGTCAGAGTTACCAAAAGACTTCACGGCAGCACTGTGCACATACACCAAGAATATGGCAGGAACTATTTTTAATTAGGATATTCGTTGCTAGACAATTTTTCCAGAATCTGGAACACATGAGGATGAGGTGACAAAACAGTGACAAAACTGAGCTAAATAGAATATATTGCAGCACAAAAACTGTTATATAACTGCAATGTTAATACAACACAGTCACCTCACATTTAACTGAGCAATCATTCAAAAATTAGTCAGAAATGAAGATGTTATCTCCAGTAACGTCTTTATGTGCACCAAGCTCATATAGCTGAAATGTTAGCCAAAGACTTTCTTACTTTTATGTCGAGGGCACAAACATGATATGTTTCACTAAAGACATTATCATGAGAGGATAAAGACTTTGGCATAAAGTCATCCCTCTAAGGGATTCAAGTAATCGCTTATTTTCCATAGCACTCACATCTGTTGTCCCTCAACATGATAAACAGGGAAAGGTCAACACCCGGAAAGGCCGCTACAGGCTACCAAAATATGAGAATTAATCAGTAATGCTGCAGTCACAAGGGGATAACAGTAATTACTACTTAACTGGGGAAAACAACAACACTGACCTTGGAGCAGTAATTCTAAGTTGGAATTTTGGTAGCACTTTTACTGACCATTCCTGAAAACTAGGCTTCTGGCAACATGAGCATGCTATGCTATTTCCAAGGATATGATATTTTCTATTAAAGATTAGGAACAGATATGCTACTGTGAACACAGCTAAAACCAACAGCAGAAACTAGATAAGACTGCAACTATCTAGTAAACAAAATGGCAATGTCATTTCAAAAAAAGTCTGGAGATTTCCAACTAAGTCCAAATAGTGGAAAATGTCACATTCCTCTATATTCTCCCACATGATATGAATGCGTCATTAGAGACAACATGATTATACTGAGGATGTCAGAATCATTTGTTTGGTACATTGCTAAGAAGCAAGAAAAAAAAACTGTTTAGCATTTAAGCAGAGATGCGTCAAAGACTCCCACAACGAGAGGAAGACACCAGCATCACCCCAGATGGTTTACAATAAAGAAAGAAACCACTTGTAAGCTTCACGAAAGGCCAAGCTAGACTTAAAAGTAAAAAAAAAAAAAAAAAAAAAAAAAAAGCTGCAAGGATCTGGGCAGATAAGATAAATATTAACCTGTGCATGACTGAAGGAAAAGACAGCTAGGTATAAAAATGGCCATGATTCCTTCCAACAACTTTAAATACCCTCAAATTAAAGCTGACATTTTAAACCAATTTTCTGGATCACAGAGCCATACTACCAACAACAAAAATCAGCCAGGTTCAATTATTTACATACTGCATGATATGTTTACTCTGCTGCCTGTATAAACTGTCTGGGTGTTCGTCTGGCATTTGGCTGGATGTTCATTCTGCCTTCTAAAAAGACACTGTCTGTTCTGAAAGCTCTGAGTCAGGAAAGGTGAAAACTGTAGCCAGTCTTTGAACACTGAATTACACTGCTTTTTCTTTCCACCCTGAGGTGTTATCCCTGAGGTTATTCATCTGGGCTGTGTGTATTTGTATGTGTGTGTGTGTCTATGCATGTGTGAATATTATTCACTGTGTGAGGCTGGGATAATGTGAACTGCAATGATGCCCTCTGTGGAAAGTATGGGATATTTTTAACCCTGGTGCTTAAGATCCTTTTGAACTGAACAGGGTTTGTTCCCAGTAGTATCTTTGATCGCTTTTGTGAGTTTCTAAGAGATTTTTTTGTCCATGTCTATGTTTGAGGGAAGTCAATGGGTTTTCTGTCTTTTCAATGCCAGAAAGCATTGATATTCAGTACATTTCATGTTGAGAGTGTCAATCGAAGGGAGGGTGGAAGCCTGCCCCCAAGGAAGTTCATAAACGTGTATGAATCCTTGAACACACACCAGCTGAAAGGGGAAGAATTCAGCACTGTCTATAAGAATACTAATGTGTCTCATGCTTTTTTTTAAAACACCAGGAATAAATTAGCATGAAATAGCTCTTCAGTGAGCCCTCACTTTGCTCTCTCCTCATGGATTATAAGTGGGTTCACCTCTCCTCACCTCTCTCAGATTGTAAAAGCAATATACATTTAGACTAATGGCTTATAAATTGTTTCGGTATCTGGACACAGTTACATAAAAGTACTTGGAAAGATGACATAGACAGATTGTACAAAATATGTGTGTGAATGCAATTTATCTCTATTCTAAATATGTCAGTGGTAGTATATTTACATGGTAATGGTGCCAACTGCTTTCAAATACATTTTATAGCACTTCTTTGTATATTAGAGTAATTATAGCCTAGTAATAACTTGTTAGAGGTAATCAAGATTGTTCAGATCACGAAGTTCAGGCAAAGGTCAAGTCTGTCATTTGTCAATTTTTTTTCTTTTTGATAAATTGTATGTTTAATACATTATCTTAAACTGCCGTAATATGAATGGGAAAACTCATTTGTAAATTGTACATATTATTTATTCACTGGCAACCAACGCATTATCTGAAACTGTGCAACTTTGATAAAGGCTTAAGCTCTGCCCACTTATCACAACTATATCATGTCATATATTCCTGATAAACTTGATTTCTGATATATATGTCAGTATATGTGTCATTATGATAAACTGTACCGATTTCATTTATAAACCTTATCAACCAAAAGTGGAAATACATTAACATTAAACTCATTGTATTTTTAAATCCATTTTCCACAAATCAGATTTTTCTATGTTCAGAACCAAAAAATCTCATGCAGTTTTTCTATGTTTGTTCCTGTCCCTAATTAGAAGGCTATAACAGGAATGTCCTAAAATTTGGATTACTTTTGGGTTGGATTTACAGTAGATTTTATACTAGAAACTGGCATGATTTGTTTTATAACAGTGCATGGTATTTTTTTGATTAAACAACAAAAATGATTTTCAAACACAACTCTTTCTTTTGAGCGCATCTTCACAGTGAACTAATGTTTTAATTCAAACCACATCAGAAGTCTTGATTATTGTATTTATTTTGCTGTATCTTACCTTAAGTACTCAGCTATCATTTGGCAGGTGATTTTCTCCAACCTATCCTACAGATTTGTGAGACAAAATCCAATCCAGCCATCTCCCTGAGCAGTTTGAGGTTAACATTCTTGTTCAAGGGCCTGCGCTGCCTCTCTACAGTCCTGAGTTTGGAACTCACAACCAGTTATTAGGATGTAAGACATTTTAACTTCTGTGGCTTTTAAGGGCGACACCTTAGATGTGTCCAGTTCTATAAACCCACTTTGAACATGAAGAAATAGAACTGTAACATGTCTGAGGAATTCCATCATAGTGATTTCTGTGGGATTCTAATCTTAAACTGTACATCTGGGATGGTGGCACTTACAATTTTGTTAGCATGGTGTGAAATTGTCATTCTGTACACCACACAAACATACACAGGGATACAGCAATACTATGAACACACTTGGCACAATTTCTCTCCCAAGTGCTATGAAATGGAAATTGAGTTTTCCACTGAGTTGTGACATACACAACACTTGCTGCCGTGAGGGACGGAAGGGCTTGTTAGTCACTGTCTCTCTTTCTCTCTCTCTCCTCTCTCTCCTCTCTCTCTCTCTCGCGCTTTCTTTTTTTCTGAGATGCTTTTATTCCACGCTGCTAAGCAAATGAGATCAGCAGATGAACTGCATGGACTCCGGAGTGACTCTGGCGAATATGCCAGTCACATACACATCAAAGAGTGGATAGGCTGCCATTAGAGAAAGCAATGGTCTCATTGGCCTTTACATTAGCAGAAAGAGAAGAAGTGGCTGAAGAAACCCAGCACAGGCAACTTTGATAGAGCAGAATGACACATTCAGGTATAGTATGAGTTAGAACATAGTAAACATTTGACAAACTCTATCTGTCCATCAATCCATTTTCCATACCACTTATCCTACACAGGGTTGCAGGAGAGACTGGAGTCTATTCCAGGGAACTCAGGGCACAAGGCGGGGGACACCCTGGATGTGGTGCCAATCCATCACAGGGCACAATCGCACAGCCATTCACATACTACGGACAATTTGGAAATGCCAGTCTGCCTACAACACATGAGTACCTGGAGGAAACCCCTGGAGCATGGGGAGAACATGCAAACTCCACACATACAGAGCAAAGGCAGGATATGAACCCCCAACCCCGGAGGTGTGAGGTTCTCAAACTGGATAAGGGAATGTCACCTTAAGCTCAACTTGGCAAAAAACGGAACTTCTCGTCATCCCACAACCTCACTGTACAGATAGGCTCAACCACACTCAAGCTAACCAGGACAGCCAGAAACCTTGGGGTGACTTTCGATGACAACTTGACCTTTACAGACCGCATTTCAACAACTGCATGATCCTGTAGGTTAATTCTGTACAACATCAAGAAAATCAGACCCTATCTCACTGAACAGGCTACACAGGCTCTTGTTATCTCAAAAGTGGACTACTGCAATGCTCTACTCCCAGGCCTCCTAGCCAGCTCCATCAAACCCCTTCGGATGATTCAGAATGCATCAGCATAGCTTGTTTTCAACCAGCCCAAAAGGACCCATGTCTTTTCATCTCCCTCCACTGGCTTCCTGTAGCTGCCCACATTAAATTCAAGGCCTTGATGCTCATGTACAAGACCTTGTCTGGAACAGCACCTCCCTACCTCAATACTCTCTTTGAGGTTTATGCTCCCTCATGCAACCTGCGATCAGTTAATGACAGACGCCTGGTAGTGCCTGCTCAGCGAGGCATGAGGTCCCTTTCCAGAACCTTCAAATTGACTGTCCTTCAGTGGTGAAATGAACTTCCCACCTCAATCCAGACAGCAGAATCCATCACCATCTTCAAAAAACAGCTAAAGACCCACCTCTTCGGTGAACACTTAACTAACCCCTTGAATATTTCAGAAGTTTTTAATTGTGATGTGAACATTAACAAATTGCTTTGTATCTGTCAGAACAATCTCTTACACTTGCAATGACTTAATGATCCTCATTCATTCATCTATCGTAACTGCTTTATCCTGGTGAGTATTGTGGACTATTCGGAGCCTCACCCAGGAACACTATTTGCGAGGAGGGAATACACTCTGGATGGGGACGCCAGGCCCAGACACATTCACACACTCATTCAGTAACCTGAGCTCAGGATCGAACCAGGGACCCTAACACCATGAAGCAGCAATGCTGCCTGCTGCACCACCATAATTTATAATCAATAATAATCAAGCTCATTTAATTCTAAGCATAGTCAGTTAGGAATACTTCCATGTGTATCCAGTGTAATATGAGAGTCTTTTGTAGTATGTAACTTAATTTTGAAAGATATATTTATAAGAAGCAACCCAATTAAATGAGATGCATGTCAAGCTTTTATTCCATACAATCTGCTTTTTAAAGTTGTTCCATATGATTTTCATATTAATAATATTATTAGGAACGTAAGTATGTAAGATACAGCCATGATGCATCTCAAAACTGAATTAGTCCTGCTAATATTATATATTAATTTCCAATGAGGCTAAATATAAGCAGAGTGCCAAATCATAGTTCATGATCATCTTGTGCTATGTTACTTTTGTAAATTCTAATATGGATGATGGCTGTAATTTTAAACAGCCTTGTTTATTGGCATCCTGAATCTCTTCAATATAACACCTAGGTTTTGACTGAATGATTTGCAAGTCTCATACATGTATTTTAGCAAAGTTTCCCCAGAATTCTTGTTAAATTCATGCTCATTAATGCATTAGAATATCTTGCAAGTTTTAATATTTATATATACATTATCTCACAAAAGTGAGTACACCCCTCACATTTTTGTAAATATTTGATTATATATTTTCATGTGACAACACTGAAGAAATGTCACTTTGCTACAATGTAAAGTAGTGAGTGTACAGCTTGTGTAATATTGTAAATTTGCTGTCCCCTCAAAATAACTCAACACACAGCCATTAATGTCTAAACCACTGGCAACAAAAGTGAGTACACCCCTAAGTGAAAATGTCCAAATTGGGCCCAAAGTGTCAATATTTTGTGTGGCCACCATTATTTTCCAGCACTGCATTAACCCTCTCGGGCATGAAGTTCACCAGAGCTTCGCAGGTTGCCACTGGAGACCTCTTCCACTCCTCCATGATGACGTCACGGAGCTGGTGGATGTTAGAGACCTTGTGGTCCTCCTCCTTCCATTTGAGGATGCCCCACAGGTGCTCAATAGGGTTTAGGTCTGGAGACATGCTTGGCCAGTCCATCACCTTCACCCTCAGCTTCTTTAGCAAGGCAGTGGTCATCTTGGAGGTGTGTTTGGGGTTGCTGTCATGCTGGAATACTGCATACTGATCATGCCGCAACACACGCTTGACACCATCTGAACCAAATAAGTTTATCTTGGTCTCATCAGACCACAGGACATGGTTCCAGTAATCCATGTCCTTAGTCTGCTTGTATTCAGCAAACTGTTTGCGGGATTTCTTTTGCTTCATCTTTAGAAGAGACTTCCTTCTGGGACGACAGTCATGCAGACCAATTTGATGCAGTGTGCGGCGTATGGTCTGGGCACTGACAGGCTGACCCCCCACCCCTTCAACCTCTGCAGCAATGCTGGCAGCACTCATACGTCTATTTCCCAAAGGCAACCTCTGGATATGACGCTGAGCATGTGCACTCAACTTCTTTGGTCGACCATGGCGAGGCCTGTTCTGAGTGGAACCTGTCCTGTTAAACCGCTGTATGGTCTTGGCCACCGTGCTGCAGCTCAGTGTCAAGGTCTTGGCAATCTTCTTATAGCCTAGGCCATCTTTATGTAGAGTAACCATTCTTTTTTTCAGATCCTCAGAGAGGTCTTTGCCATGAGGTGCCATGTTGAACTTCCAGTGACCAGTATGAGTGAGTGTGAGAGCGATGACACCAAATTTAATACACCTGCTCCCCATTCACACCTGATACCTTGTAACACTAACAAGTCACATGACACCGGGGAGGGAAAATGGCTAATTGGGCCCAATTTGCACATTTTCACTTAGGGGTGTACTCACTTTTGTTGCCAGTGGTTTAGACATTAATGGCTGTGTGTTGAGTTATTTTGAGGGGACAGAAATTTACACTGTTACACAAGCTGTACATTCACTACTTTACATTGTAGCTAAGTGTCATTCCTTCAGTGTTGTCACATGAAAAGATATAATCAAATATTTACAAAAATGTGAGGGGTGTACTCACTTTTGTGAGATACTGTATATACACAGTATATATATAAAGTTTTACCAATTGTGCCATTCAACACCTCTAATAGAATGCAATAGTATTAGCCACACCATCCTTGATGAGAAGCAGAGAAGCTGACTAATGCTAATGAATCAAAACACTTGTTCAGCGCAGCCCTTGTACATTTTAAACCAGAAAGCCAGCATGAGGCTTCTTGTGAATGCAGAATGAGCTTAGGTACCTTTGAATTTCTTTGATAAAAAGTATCTGTCAGCATGAAGAAATCCCCTTGGCAAGTAGGTAGTATTAAAGGAACAGGGGTTTGTTATTGCACTACTTATGAAAGTGGATGACACTTATTCCACTAAAACCTTCTACAGAGAGTAAAATGCAGGGGGGGGGGGGGGGGGGGGGGGTCTGAGATTAAAGACAACAAAGGGCACACTGTTTAGAATATCATCGCATAATAGATCCAGCTGTTCTGCCTCTCGGGAATGATCTGTTGTGACGTAGGAGGAAGAGGAGCAGATGAACTTGTCACCAGCATAAAGTAAACAGAAGCAGCGTCACAGATATGGGAGTAGACAGGTAGAGAATCCTATTTCCAGCAGGGTAATTACCGCTGCCAAAGCTGATATGACAATGTCATGTCCTGGCAAAAAAAAATCCAGAAAAATTCCTGGCACTCACCTTTGCATCATAGCAGTGTCTTCCTGAATAGGCTCCACTTGTCGAGTAGTGTGAAATGATATAGGCTTTTGGAGCAAGGCACCTGAATGAACTAAAATAATGTGGCCAGACAGTC
Organism: Ictalurus punctatus; assembly: GCF_001660625.3. Lineage (NCBI taxonomy): Eukaryota > Metazoa > Chordata > Actinopteri > Siluriformes > Ictaluridae > Ictalurus > Ictalurus punctatus. The sequence goes on from NC_030442.2 coordinate 10,014,973, forward strand.
AGGAGGATGCAAGACGTTGGAAAGACAACTCTTTTTGCTCAGAGCAATGTGGAAGGCTTAATGTGGCTTGAAATTTAAATTCTACTTTTAGAGGTAGTGGCACCCACAGCCTTCACCTGTAAAGCCATGAAATTGAAAGAAAGTGCAATGCTGCAGGTCAGGGTCAAAATGTGGAGTTGGTTTAATCACGCCAAAGAAAGGAATATATTTGAGGATGTTTCAAGGTTACCATGTAACTATTGGGCTTTGCATTTCAAATAGATGGCCGTTCCCATTAGCATTCTGCATCTTTTTTTAGTGTCATGGCTATATGAATGGGAGAAATGTATTAAGAAGAAAAATTTCTCTGTGACCTTTCTTTCCACTGACATTCCTCTGAAGGCAGATGTCCATTTGTCATCCCTGCCCACAGAGCAACATGAGTGCTGAACACACTCCCTTATCTGACTCTCCTGATGCAGGACAGCCATCATTCTGTAACTTTCTCTTCACTTCTAACACGCACTTATCCTGGTATTAACCCCCATTTTCTGTTCAACCCTGAGAAATGCATGTCCCAGGGTAGGACTTTTCATTTTACAGCAATGCAGTTGTAAAAAAAAATAGTCATGTAGAAAAAAAAAGTGCACCCCATGGAAATTGTTGGCTTTTTTTTTTTGTTTTTTTTTTTTGGCATATTTAGACAAGCAAACATTTGATCCTTTGAAACAGTACCTATTAATAAAGTTGATATACTTGAACAAAACCACAAGCTTTTTCAATCATTTATTCAAGAGAAATATCAATAGATGCAATATTGGAATATATGGAAGAGGTAAGTATACTCTTGGCCTCAGAAGCTAGTATTGCTCCCTTTAGCAGAAATAACTTCTTGAAGGCATTTTGCATAATTGTCCACCAGGCTTGCTGGAATTTTTGACCACTCTTCTTCCTTGCAATATTCTTTCAGTTGCAAGATGTTTGAGGGTTTTCTTGCATGTACTGCCCATTTCAAATCCCCCAAAAATATTTCAATGGGATTCAAATCTGGGCTTTGACTAGGCCATTCCATAACCCTCCATTTCTTCATTTTGGTGAAGAAATCCATTCCTTGGTGGATTTGCTAGTGTGCTTAGGACCATTGTCCTGTTTAAAGGTCCATATAAAGGTCCTCATATTATCTTCAAGCACTATTTGATATGATGCAGAATTCATAGTTGAATCAATGAATGTAAGCTGTCCAGTCCCTGAGGCAGCAAAGTAAACTCAAACCATAACATTTCCACCACCGTGCTTCACAGTTGGTTTTTCATGCTTCTCCTGAAAAGCTGTCTTTAGTCACAGCTAAACAAGTCTGCTGTTACTATGGCCAAACAACTCTATCTTTGATTCATCTCTCCAGAGCACATTATTCCAAAAGGCCTGGTCTTTTCCTATATGCTCATTGGCAAGCTGTAGTCTTGCTCTAATGTTCTTTTTAGACAGCAAATGGCATGCTTTCATGCAAGTAAATTTGTGCAATCTCTTTCTGACTGTAGAAGCATGCACTTTGACACCAACAGTTGCAAGACTTACTAGCACATTGTGATGAAATTTTGGGGTTCTTGGAGACTTCTTTTTGCATCAGACGGCCTGCTCTTGGGTGGAATGTGCTAGGACGGCCAGTCCTGGACAAATTGCCATTTGTTTGAAATCTGCCCCACTTGTAGATTATTTTCCTTACAGTGAAACGATGTATTTCAAATAATCTGGGTGTCTTTTTTGAAGGTGTGATAAATGTAGGGGTGTACTTACTTTTTCCATGCGACTGATCTGTTTTCTTGTTAATTGAAATTGAGAAAATGACTACAAAATGTCAGTTTTAAGTGTCATTTGATAGAGTGTATTAACTTTATTAATAGGCACTGTGTCAAAGAAGATCAAATGTTTGCTTGTCCAAATATGTCCAAAAAAATGTAAATAAAATAAAATAAACTTTTCATGGTGTGTACTAATTTTTTGACATGATTGTATTTGAAAGTACCCTTTTTGTCTTGGGTGCAATTTACCATAAGCAGTTCACCTACTGGGATGTTTTTGGGAGGATGGAGGAAACCAGAGAACCCAGAGAGAACACAAGCTGATAATGGGAGAACATATGAAACTCTCCACAGACAGTAATCTCTGAGGTCAGGATTGAATGATGAACCATGGACCTGTGAGGCTCAACACTACCCATGCACCATCATGTCACCCTTCCTCTTAGTTATTAGCAAAATAAAATTTGTTTAGTTGAACTAGTTAGCAGAACTAGAAGAGTCTTCATATAATTAGGGATGGTGTGTGTGTGTGTGTGTGTGTGTGTGTGTGTGTGTGTGTGTGTGTGTCTGTGTGTGTGTGTGTGTGTGTGTGTGTGTGTGTGTGTGTGTGTGTGTGTGTGTGCATAGGTGGGAATGTGTCAGCAACTAAAATGACAGTTTTGTTTAACAAAACTGGTTCAACATGTTGTTCTTTGTAATCTCTGTATACAAATAGGATAAAAATGGATTCAAAGGCATTTGGATGCAAGTGTGTTTCTTTATTAAAAACATCCCATGCTGTGTTGTTGAAGTCAATAGCAGGGGCCAAAACACTCGAACGTTAAAGTGAAATCCACATCATGAACAATAGCACAGGAAAAAAGGCCAAAACCAAATAGCAAAATTAAAACTAGGAAAGAACTAGAACTGAATTAAAAACAAGGAAAACCTTTCAACTTATACAAATAGGCAAAAACACAGGTGGTTCAAGGCCTCACTGTCATTTGCTTTATAATTTACATTTACTCATTTGGCTGATGCTTTAATCCATTGTGACTTACAATTGAGAGATGATGCAAGGTGGCAGCTTATTGGAATACTGGGACTCAGCCTTCCATACAGTAGCTCAAAGCCTTAAGCAATGAGCCCCCAGTGCCATATGCTGATCTGTTTCGCATGTTTGATTTTGGATGTTTGAATGACAGAGCCATCCATGGTTGGAAGTCCAAGACAGCATAACTGGCACTTCACTTTGGGTGAGAAGGAGTGCCTTATTTCCTTCTTCCTCTTATATTTAACCAATCAATAGCCAATCACAAGAATCTGTCCTTTCATGGGAACAGAATAGGTTAGTACTTTCCTCTAAGCTAGTGCTTTGTGAATAAACAAAGGCCAAACTGTGGGAAAAACATTCTCCGGGGAGAAACTTTCAGGAAAAGATAATAATCACAGAGCATAAGTATTATAACATTTTGCAAAGACACACAGGAAAGGCAGAAGTATAAACAGTATATAACATGATTAATAATAAGGGGCAAATGCACAAACATTGATTGGAGGAATGTTAGTGGTAGAACTGGAGCAGCAGCAACACAGGAAATGAGCTAAAACTAAAATGTAACAGATGGCTATGAAATGAGAAACTGAGCTAAGTTCCATGTTGGGAAAAATATTAAAATGATATTAAACTTGAATAATATTATGATTTACAATGGCTCATTTCAATCTTAAGAGAACTGCAAGGTTAAGCACTGCTCGTAGATCAGCATCTATATCATAGCAGTGGAAAAACAGCTGGCTTACATTCCTCTGGCTCAGATAACCCAGTGGTGGCATCTGTTGTGGTGGATACAGCAGTGAGAGCACTCCTTGCTTGGTCAGAGAACTCTCATTTACTGACACCATGAGGCCACCATGCCTCACAGCATTGCCAGCCATGCTAGCCCTGTCCTGCCTCTCACAATCTTTCTCATCTCCACCACGCCAGGATCTCAGCGGAGGCCATGTCAGTTGTGATGCACTGCTCAGCTTCTTTGCTCCAGGAAACAGTGGTAAGGCCAGTCAGCTGAAGCAAGGCCTTCAAAATGGTGAGCACAAACAAGGGCCCCTCAAGACGGGCCAGTGGTAATTATGTTTGTCATGTCTTGGCACATGGTTTTAAACTTTGAAAAGAGAGGGATGTGTCCTCCGTCTGACCCCTGACAAATAGGGTTTTTTGTTGGTGAAGGGTAATCTGTAAGGACAGCTGTTGTCCACAAGGCTGGAGTATACATTTTCCTTGTGGAGCAGGAAACACACACTACATGAACTAGATTTACAAAGTCTATGGGATATTTAGTTCAGTTACAAACTGAGTATCCAAATTAACATCTATTTATCCCAGATACACAGTCTGTATAAATAATGGATGTCCATCCATACATATTCCTTAATGCTTATCCTTCACCGGGTTGCGTGGGAGCATGGAGCCTACCCCAGGGAACTCGGGGCACGAGGGGGACACCCTGGACAGGGTGCTAACCCATCGCAGGGCACAATCAATGGGTTTTACATGTTCACACATTACGGACAATTTGGAAATGTCAATCAGCCTACAACGTGTGTCTTTGATCTAGGGGAGGAAACTGGATTACCCAGAGGAAACCCCTGAAGCATGGGGAGAACTCCGCACACGCAGAGAAGAAGTGGGATTGAAACGTCCAACCACTGAGGGGCAAAGCAAACGGGCTAACCACTAAGCCACCCTGCCCCCGTAATGGATGTCATTCAGTGTTAAAACATTTCAAACTGAGCTTGACACGCTTTTGCTACTGACATCCTGCCTTTTCAGTGTGCCAATACTTCTCCTCCAGCCTCTCTCACAGCCAGGGTGATTCATGAACTAGTGTTCAAATCCATAGTAGAAAAGGCTAACAATAACATATGGGCTGATGAAGCAGGGCACAAGTGCATAAACTCAGAGTGTTGGTATTAGGGGCAATCAAAAATCATTGTCATGGTTCAAAGTGAAGCTCAACATACATGTAGACAACACACATGTAGACAACATCAGCGAAGGGAGACCCATAAACAAAATAATAAGGCAGGTACAATTTGGGAAACTGGAAATAACAGAGAAATAAAGCTCAGAAATGCTTGATTACAATTGATGATATTTGTACAGATGAGATATAAAACACAGAACAGGTTAGGGGAACAATGACAAGACAAGGCAGAGACAGGACTGTCTCTAGGTGGAATGTAAATAAATACACAAGGAGAACTAAGCTCATGGGCACTGAGAGGGGAAATTTTGACCATGTTATTAATCCTATATTAACAGCTAAGCTAACAGGGACTTGTATGCACCACATAGTCTAACAATAAAAAACAGATTATAAAACATGTGTATTAAGTAAAATGTCTAATCTTTTATATAGTGTTCTGTAATGAGATTTTATCATTTACTTAACATTTATGGAAGGCATGTCCCACTTGTGAGCACTTGTAACTGAGGTAAAGATGTTCCTTTAAGTTCTCCACCACAGAAAATTCTTCAGGACAAAGGGCTTTATTCAGTACAGAACACAGAGTAACAAAAAGACATTTTTTCCCCCTCTTAGCTTTAGAAAATTAGACACTACATACATTTTTATTTTGCTGATACAGCACAAATATACTTTTCTCCATTTCTTAGATTTTAAAATATACCATGAAAAGGAAAATAAATTAATTGATTCATTTTATCATTCCTGTAGTGGCATTGTCTATGGCACTGTCCTCTACCACTTCTCACTTCTCAACCGGTCCCACCATCTCTCAGGGTACTGATAATTCATACATCTAGACACTTCTCTGTTCTGGCACTTAGATGGTGGAATGAACTTCACCTAGATGTCCGAGCAGCTGAATCACTGGCAGTTTTCGAACGCTGTCTAAAGACCTACTTCTTCTGGAAGTAATTAAATTAGCACTTTAACTAAAATAAAAAAGTGTTATCTATGTGCCTTTCTTACTATATTACCTCCCCATCAGAGTTTTATGACTGATGGTATTCTTAGTCTGTGACCTAGTGAACCAGTATCAGGATGTATTTACTGATAAAGACTTCAAAGCACAGGCGCACGGGCACATGGGCGCACGGGCACATGGGCGCACGGCCACATGGGCGCACGGCCACATGGGCGCACGGCCACATGGGCGCACGGCCACATGGGCGCACGGCCACATGGGCGCACGCGCACGGCCACATGGGCGCACGCGCACGGGCACATGGGCGCACGCGCACGGGCACATGGGCGCACGCGCACGGGCACATGGGCGCACGCGCACGGGCACATGGGCGCACGCGCACGGGCACATGGGCGCACGGTGGCTTAGTGGTTAGCACGTTTGCCTCATGCCGCCAGGGTCGGGGGTTTGATTCCTGTGGCTCTGTGTGTGCGGAGTTTGCATTTTCTCCCCGTGCTGCGGGGAGTACTCTGAGTACTCCGGTTTCCTCCCACAGTCCAAAGTCATGCATGGTAGGTTGATTGGCATGTCTAAAGTGTCCATAGAGTATGAATGGGTGTGTGAGTGTGTGTGTGATTGTGATGCCCTGTGATGGATTGGCACCCTGTCCAGGGTGTACCCCGCCTTGTGCCCGATGCTCCCTGGGATAGGCTCCAGGTTCCCCATGACCCTGAAAAGGATAAGCGGTATAGAAGATGGATGGATGGATGGACTTCAAAGCACTTCTGTAAGTCATGCTGGATAAGGGCATATGTTTTTTGTTTATATGCAATAAATGTAAATGTATGGGGTAAATCTACTATTGATCACCTCAGTAATTTTGTCTACATTCATGCACCTATTTTTCCTCTGTAATATCTATCTTCTCTTGTTTCTGTAATTTTTGTTTATTTACTCACGAAACCAAAGGCTCTTCTTTTGTGACTCTTTGATTCTCTGAAGATGGAGAGAATATCTGCTGCATGAAAAGGCTCAACCACCCACCAAACCACCCACCCAACACCAGAAGCATAACCTTGTCACGACAGATAGGCTCCTTTAGCATGCCAAGTCCTCACCTCCTCTTTACTTCATCATTGCCATCTGGAAAGTGTAGCCTCCCATGCTGCCTCAGAGCTGCACTCCATGCATACTAGCGTGATCCTGTTATAACACTGATCGTCTCTGACCATCTCGTTCACTAACCTTTTGGATGATTCATCATTGAATGACTGCAGTTCTGTGTATGCCCAAAGGTTCTCATACTTCAAAGTAGAAGGAATTCACATGAGACAACTTTTTATTTATTTATTTTATTTATTTATTTTTTGAAATGCTATAAATGATGAAGGTTAGTACCAGGGCAGATTGAGCAGATTTAGCTTTTCTTACAACGTGTTCTCTATGTAGTCTGATGAAATTGCACTTCTAGTTAGGACCTCTGAATGTTTATAGTGAGGTCTGTCAGTCTATGTCTGAAAAGCATTGAGGATGTTCCTGCATACTGAGGTCTTGAACACACTATTGCGATTGTGTTTAGAATCTGGTATGAAGCAATTGCACAAAGGAATCTCAACCGCTAACCACATGTAACCACTTATTATATGGTGCTGTCTCCTGTAAAGCCCCACATTGTTATCAAATTAATTATTCCTTTGATTATTACTTATACCCCTATTAAAGATGGGGTCAGTGGGTTTTTTTTCAGTCTGAACTTTCTGAACTTTCTTGTCATATTTAGTCTGCTCAGAGGAGAAACTCTGGTCTTTTTGATGAACAGGGAAGAAAATTCCGTAACGTACTACACTCGGGCGCACGGTGAACGGTGGCTTAGTGGTTAGCATGTTCCTATGTATGCAGAGTTTTCATGCTCTCTCCATGCTGCAGGGGATTCCTCGCCCAGTCCAAAGACATGCATGTCCAAAGTGTCTGTAGTGTGTGAATGTGTATGTGATTGTGCCCTGCGATGGATTGGCACCCTGTGCAGGGTGTTCCCTGCCTTGTGCCTGATGCTCCCTGGGATAAGCTCCAGGTTCCCCGCGACCCTGTAGGATAAGCGGTATAGAAAATGGATGGATGTATTACACTCTTCCTTTACAGCATAAGTAAATCTTAGAGCTGAAAACACACTCATTTAGATAGAAGGCTGGTTTGCAAACTGCACAATACAAACTTAATAGTATCCTTAAATAGTAATGACAACAATGGTGTAGCAACACACTGCTTATGGTAGTATGCATTTTGGGATGCAGCCCAAGTATTCGAAACTCGCAACTGAATGAAATAACTTTATTCTGAACATCAATGTGATTGTCAGTTACTGCATACCAAATGAAACAGTGAAACCTCTCGTCATTTAGCTTCCGTCAGGCACTTAGCTCTTAAAGTAATTGCCTGATCAAGCAGCAGTGCCCATGCATCACTGACTTGCCACAGTCTTACTGTGCTCAGTCAGCCTAATTGCTCTCAGCACTAAACTAGTTACCTATTGTTAGATAGATAGATAAAATATTAAATCTAGTTGAAGGAGAAATGGTTGCGCTGCTATAAACTGACAAAACTGAGCACCATGACTTTTTTGCAATTAATATAGATAAAACATAGTGTAGAGTATGAAACTATTATGCCTGGTGTTTTTTTTTAAACCTGTTATGCATTTTGCATGTTTTTGTCATCTAATCTGTATATTTTGTTCTTAAGTCTGTCAAAAAAAAGTCCTTGAACCATTAGTGCTTGCATGCTATTTAAAACCCCCATCAGCGAACAAGAAGACACATATAAGTTGAGGTGAAAGCTCACCTCACTCAAGGCCTCAGCATACTACGTGCAGAGACTATGTTTGACTGGCTTTCATGAAAAATATGCCACAATTCTACAGCAAACAGACATCAAGCAGAGGCTTCACTTGCTGTGACGCACACATGGCAGCTGGGCAAACTTTGTGGACGAACATGCTACGTGACAAAGCCAGTGACTGGAGAATTTATATGTGATATGTGACAACTTGAAATTATAGAGATTAAGCTTGAACAAGTGGTTTCATTCTCATGCAATCCTTATAAAACATCATCTCCACATTATATACTGTATACTGAGGCCTTCCCAATCAGCCAATATAACCAAGTTTGGAATATAAAATATGAAGAAACTCACTTTCAGCTCCCAGTTGTTACTTGACAGCTATCATTATTTCTCTAGCTCAACAATTACTCAATGATACAAACTCCACATTAAGGATAAATTGGCTGACGATTATTTATTAGTGTCTCAAAAAAAAAAAAGCCAAAAAAACCAACAACCCAACAACAGATAAAGTAATCTCCATCACTCCAGAATATTTTTTCCGTTTATTGTATACAATATCGGATTATTTCACACTCTCACTCCTATTTGTTTATGCTGTCACACTATTTTGGTCTTCTGTTTCTCTGTCTCATTGCCTGCAGCTCCTGCCAGTCACCAGTTAGTGGAATTCTTTCATGCCTGAGTTGGAGTATGATGAATTACTATTACAGGATTGTCAGGGTAGCAGCTCAGGAACATCATATTATACATTATTTTTTCCCCCTACTCCATTTCTATTCGTACTTACTGTATTTTAAGGGAAATTTGATCAGATGAATTATTATCAGATACGATGAATTAACAGTATGCATAAATTGAATACACTACACTATAAAAAGCAAAAAAGCAGACTTTTACTATGAATATGCACTTGTCATACATAACCACTCTGTTTATAATTGGTATACAGTTCTAATAGGCATACAGTTGTATTAGGTATGAGCTGATCTTATGCAATTTATTTGACTAAAATATATAGATGTGTATCCTGGAACATTCAATTCTATTGTAAGCACTCAAGAACTTCAAATGCATGGCCTAATTTCAGAAAATCTAAATGCACCCATTGATTCCATTTATTATTCAGAATTGATTAAAACCAAGCAGAGTAGGAATGGTAGCGTGAATGTGTTTAGAAGTGTGTGAATATGTGTGCGAGAGTGCAAAAGTGAGAGAAAGAGACAGGCAGCAATGAAGGGAGCAAATGAATTTAAATGAATTTAAGTGTCATGACCATATTAAAAGGGAATTCAGTGAATCACATGGACATGTGTCTGGTGCATTAGTCAACCATCAGTAAAAATCATCCAAATCCATTAAAAGACAAGATTAATTCAAAGTGTTGCAGCACATCAGTGCAGGGTACTTTGAATGACCTTTATATAAATCTTCCTAGAAAAAAGTCTCCCACTATAGAAGCAGAGGAGAACTTAGCAGGAGGAGGTGATGTGCATGCAGGTTGATTGGCTGTCATTATTTCACAGTACCTGCAATTTCAGCATCTGCTTTTCACCAAGATGTGCATGCATAATGGCAAAGCAAAATGACAGGCACCACAAACCTGTGGCGCCATGAGTAAAAGCAAGCCAGTGTACAATGTTTTCAAATCACAGGGGAGAGAAAAAGGTTGGATTGAATCCTAAATAGGGATGGATGAATGTATCAGAAGAAAAAGCTAATAGAGTTGTGTGAATTTGAGTACATGTGAGAGGCAGCCCAGGGAAGGCAAAGAGGCTTTCTTATTTTTCATGAGGGGGTGGCGTGGAATGGCAGATGGTTAATTCACTTAACTCATTTAAACCCACTGGTAAATTTCATCATCACAGTTTACACCTCTTTTTTTATATTCTAGTAATATGTTACACAGATTTTTTGAGATTCACACATGAAACAAAACTATATACAGTGAATATAAAAAGTCTGCAGGTTTTAGGGATGCAAAAAGTTTAACAATGATAAATAAGGTAGGAACTTTTCCCACTTTAAATGTGATATAACAACCAACAAAATTCAAGTGAAAACAAGAACATTACAACTGCAATAACTTGATTGCATATGTGTGCACATAGCTCAATTAATACTTTGTTAAGCACCTTTTGCTCGTAATACAACACTCAGTCTTTTTCAGTAAAAGTCTATCAAGTTAGCACATTTTGATTTGGCAATTTTATTCCATCTCCCTTGCAGAAATGCTCCAGATCTATCAAATTGCAAGGGGATCTCCTGTGTACAGTCCTCTTTTAGTCATTTCATATGTTTTTGAGAAGATTTAGATCTGGGCTCTGACTGGGCCATTCCAAAACATTGATCATCTTTTGAAGCCATTACTTTGTTGGCTTGGATTTGTGACTTGGGTTGTCATTGTAGTGTTGAAAGTCGGAAGTTGAAATTCTTCTTCATCTTTAGCTGAACCAGGTTATTGCAATGGTAATGTTTCTGTTTTCCCTTGAATTTTGTTGGTTGTTATATCACATTAAAGGTGGAAAATGCTCTGACAAAATTTATTTTGGTTTCATTTATTACATTACAAAAACCTGCAGTTTTAACCAGGGTCTGTAGATAGTTTATATATCCACTGTGTCTGTATGCGTGTTTAGATATTTTATGTTCATATAGATGTTTTATCCCACAGTCACGGTCACAAATTTCATGTATTATTTGAACACACTGTTTGGGGAACAAGTCGCTGCTAGTTGAGAGAAAGTAGTTATTTACAGTATGTCTGTATAATGACTAATTTGTCCCTTTAGGATACATGATATGTTGGTGATGATGTAACATATTCATACAATTTTATTAAAGGCTCTATGTGCTGTTATAGGAAAATAATCAATGTAAGGGTGGTGTAATGTCACATTTATTACCATATAGTTAATTATTTTCCATTTTCCAGTTAGTTCTGGTCCATTGATTTGATTGGTCAGGTGGCGTTCCAAGAGTGCCACTTCCTAGTTTGAAACGGTTACTACACAAGTGTTAGCGAAATTATCAGCAGACATGGCAAACCATACTTTTCAGGAATAACATTTTTGGCTTAAATTATGAAAGCTTGTCAGTTGAAGATGAAAAGGAAGAAGGGACAGTAATTTTACCGGAAGCACTTTTAACGGGAAAGGGAAAATCAATGTGAGCTAGCTAGCCGTCTAGCTGATGTGCTATGATGTGAATGTGGCTTTTTCAGGATCTATTTCCTCTAGCGGAACAAAAATACACAGAACATTTGGCCATATTGTGTCCGGTATGTCACGTACTTGATAATAATATCTTGTTTATAGAACTATTGTATAAAAGCAATATCACACTCATAATCATGTGGTTATGCTTAATATATGTATGGCTTTGATTACCTACAGCACTCGATCTGCTGGCCCATGCCTGAAGCAAATTCAGTATTACCACTTTCTTGTTCATATGATATTGCTTAAATGTCACCATACAGTCCCCTCCAAAAGTACTGGAACAGCAAGGCCAATTCTATTGTTTTTGCTATACATTGAAGTACATTGGGTTAGAGATCAAAAGATGAATATGAGATCAGAGTATCTGATATTTACATGTAAATGTGTTAAACAACTTAGAAAATCACACCTTTTGTTTTCAAGTGATCAAAATATTGGAGCATGTGACTGGTAGGAATTTCTTGCTGCCCATGTGTGCTCTGTTAAATTGATTGTTTAAAGAATTAATAGCTTGGAATGCCTACTATGCTTACTCTAGATGTCACCTGTGAAGACTGTATTTGTTGTTAAAAAGGATCAACCATAATGAAGACCAGAGAGCTGTCTATGGGAGAAAAGCAAGCTATTTTGAGGAACAAAAATTCTGGAATCAAGATGTGATGGAAAGGCCAAAATGTGGAGAAAAAATGGATCTGCTCATGATCCTAAACATAGAAGCTCATCAGTAAAATATGGTGGGGGTAGTATCATGGCTTGGGCTTGCATGGCTGCTTCTGGAATAGGCTCACTAATCTTTATTGATGATGCAACTCATGATGGTAGCAGCAGAATGAATTCAGAAGTCTACAGACAATCTGTCTTCCAATTTACAGAGAAATGTATCCAGTCTAATTGGGAGAAACAGTCAATCACCAGAGCTTAACCCAGTTGAGCTTGCATTTCACCTCCTAAAGATGAGACTGAAAGGGACTGTATATTTTTTTCCTCTTATACAGCAATTGGACACAGATTATACATTTCTGTTAATTAAAGAATCATACATCTCACCATTCATTCCATTTTATTTACAGTTATTGTTTTGGAACATCCACAAAAAAAGTGTCCGTTACCACAGTATGTTATAACAGTTATAAACAGTTGTTCCCTCACCAGCTTATTTTTTCTCTCTTCTGAATTTAGTAAGACAAAAAAATGCAGGTTTTCATGTTACTGAGAAACTTCAAAGCACAAAGTCAACTGTCCGAAAGATTGAAGACTCCTTCTTTAGAAAAATGATAAATTCTCATAGAACATGTAACTGTATGAACAATTAATATGTTTTTTAAAAAAAATCTATTTATGTAGCACCTGCCATACAAGCCCCTTACTTGTTAATACTATAGAAAGGATAATGAATTCAAATGGGGATATTAATATAAACTGTGCAACTAGAACCTTGGAGCATCTTCTGACCAATCAGACAGCACTGTGGTATACATTTATTTAATACATTTTAAGACTTACAGTGTAAACATTCAGCTAACAAATAAATGTATTTTATACATTATGAGCCTGTTAGTGTTAGTGTTCATAATCACAAGACATAAAGTGTCTATTAGTGTTCTTCACTTCATCAAAGAAACATATTAAATGCACACCGTCTGTCTCTTGACAGTTGCAATTGAGGTTGCGCATTTATAAGCCATTTGCCTGTCAGCACCTAAGTTGTTTCCTTAAAAAAAAGCACATATGTTTAGGGAATACAAATGTTAAAGCTGTTTAAATAGGTTATCAGAAGTGTATTAATGTGCATAACATCACAGGGAAAAATGTGGCCTCAAATGCATTCCACACATCACTTTTCACAGAATGTGAAGGTGGCTTGAACTTGTCACTCTGGTGGCAGCCCAAAGAGGGAGGGGGGAGGAATCAATATTGGCTCTCAGCCTCCAAAGATTTCAGCTCAGCTCTCTGGTTCTTTTACAAAAGAAAAGAAGAGGCTTCCATTTACAATTAAGTCTGTCACATGGTACTCTGAAGGTCTCATCAAGTCTCACATTGTTATTGTGGAAACATTCAGTGAGTAACTGGTTGTCAAAAACACCAGTCACAGATCCATGAATTTAAAAAATTGGGTGCACAAATGTGATTTGAATATTGCCTACTCAACCGCTAATAAAATTCCAGTGGCACCACTTTGGCAAGCTGACTAAAGATTTGCTGTGCCACTTGGGCTCTTTAATCAGGATGTGCATGGGGTTTTGGGCCACTGCATCACAGATATTGGTTTGTATACTGTATGTAATGAGGTTATTTGTTATGCAATGAAGTGTCTCACTTTTTCAGGAGCTTATCTTGTGACAGCCAGCACATTTAAGCAGCCTCATAATGGGAATAGAGCAAAGACAGCAGCTGTCACCAGCTTGACTGCTCAGAAATGGAGTGAAAACTGTGTTCTTTTGGAGAAGTCGGCTATACGTCTGTTTTGTGATGTTGTGAGACTGTCTGAAATAAAATGATAAAACCCGAAGCTGTCTCGCTCCCCTCCGAAAAGGAATGGTGACCTTTTATTAATGCGCTGATGCATTTTAGAATTCTTTAGAAAAGAGAACGTACCTGTGCTGACAAAAGGCCCATTTTCCTCACCCATTGCCTTTGTTGTATTAATTGTTTGCTTGAAGGCTGATTGGAGACAAGGTCTTCAGTGAGTCCTGGTGCTAGCAGCGAGATGACCCATTTTTTCCATTATAAGCAATCAAGTAGAGGAATAAAAACAACAGCCGAAAAGGTTAATGTATTCTGATTTCTTTCAGTGTGCAAATGACCACATTTCGAAGAAAAAAAAATTGTGCAAACGTGTACCTTTGATTAAACATCAGTGCATAAGTGCATGCTTTTATATAGAAAAAAAAGGTATACAGTTCTGCTCAGATGAAACTCTGAGAATTAAATTAATCAGTAGTGTGTGTTACTACAATACTAGCTATGCTGAGAATAGTGAACCACCCAAATAATTTCTACAGTGGTGATCTATGGCAGGGGTTCTCAAACTTCTCGCAGCCACAGTTCCCTTTAACTACAAATATATATATTTCCAAAGACCCTCTCACAGACATACATAGATATTTATAGGCTTACTTGTTTTTGAGTAATTAAGGTTTGGATTAAACCCATTCAGTAAAGATGACCAGTCAAATAAGTGAATAATAAGAACTCGATAATATACTATATACAACTTTGCTGGGTTGTGATTTCTGCTGTTGCAACAGTATAAAGAAATGACAGACCCCCTGGCTAAGTTTCATGGACCCGTGAGGGTTCCCGGCTGCCACTTTGAAAACCACTGGTCTATGGTAGAATGTTTCGAGTGGGACAGCGCGACTACAGTCAGCAGTTATTTACTATTATATACAAAGTGACCTATTGTACATCATGCTTCATGTACATGTATGTAATTCTACGTAAAATTATATCCTTGCTAATCATTCCCCTTAGATAAACTGTACATCACAGATATAAAACTGTTCTATGAAAGATATGAGCCCAGTCAGGCTGTGAGAATGGGTGGCATGGTGGTGCAGCAGGTATCATTGACACGTCACAGATCCAGGGTCCCTGGTTTGATCCTGAGCTTGGACTACATTGTGGGTTTCTGTGCATGTTCTTCCCATGCTCATGTGGGTTTTCTTCAGGTTCTCTGGTTTCCGACCACCTCCCAGAAACATGGCAGTGGGTGTATTGGTTAAGATAAATTGCCCCTAGGTGTGAATGAGTGTGTAAGCATGGTGCCCTGCAATAGACTGATATGTTCCAAGTATTTTCCTGAGATTCTTGGTTCTTGATCCACTGTTACCCTGACCAGGATCAATTAGATTCTGAAAGTGAATAATGAAATGAATATGTAAATGAGCTGAGGATGATCAGAAGAAGGATGAATACTAACAAATGTGTTCAGGGTTAAGACAAAATACACATTGACTATTTTCCCAAGACTGAAACAGCAAATGTGTGCATATTTACCAGTGCAGTGGTAGGCCTTTCCTTTTTCTGTTTTTGTTTTTCATTTAATAAAAAAAAATCCAGTTGTATTTTTCATTTGCCCTACCATTCAAGCATGACAGCGCATGCATTTTGTGCAAGCACTCCTTGTTTTTGTCAGCTGAAATCCTAACCCTTCAGCAGTAAATCTTTTGGGTAACTGCAACAATTTAGGCTGATGCAAACAGCCAGGGCAGGATTTAGAAAGCAAACATATTGGAATGTGTGTTCGGGTCATTACCACACAGCTGCTTTGAAAGAATTCTCCGAGCCACAAAAAGGAGAAACCATTGTGTTCATTGCATCTTTAATCAAAACTAAAAAAAAGCAGGTCATTTTATTGCAAGGAATTACTAGAAATGCATGGTACATTTGAAACATACAGCAAATAGACAGGCTCAAGTATGTCTGCTATTTTTCTTGAGATGATAAGCAAATATTTAGCTAAAAGGCATGAATGAATATAACTTGCCTCTTGATTACACAATAATCGCAAATAACACCAATTTCTCAGTGTGAATATGAATTCGCAAGAAGCAGCTGAGGATAATCATATTAGCAAGGTGACCTTTAGCGATCAATGTGCTTTGGCTCTGGGTGACCTTTAACTGAACATATGGTCTCACGGTGAATACCGGTAGTGAATTGTGAAGTGAAAGAGACTTTAGCTACGTGGCCCCACAGGTGGCCTGTGTGAGCATTCAATTTGCTAGTTGGAAATTGGAGTTTGTTTTCATGTGTTCTAAGGGTTTTCTGCAATGTCAAAATGCTGGAGATCAAACTTTCTCTAATTACCACACCATAAATAATAATCTACTTGTCCTCTGAGTCTTGAAAGCCATAAGGGCTTGCGGTGAGACTCTGGCAATAATAATAAATTCAAACAAGACTTAACAGACTTAAGTGTGATAATGATATGCAGTGTCCAATCATCAGTGATGATGTGTTGTTCAGTGGGGTGGCACGGTGGCTTAATGGTTAGCACGTTTGCCTCAAACCTCCGGGGTGAGCCTGTATGTTCTCCCCATGCTTCGGGGGTTTCCCCCAGGTACTCCGGTTTCCTCCCTCAGTCCAAAGGCATGCCTTGTAGGCTGATTGGCATTTCCAAATTGTCCAGGGTGTGTGAATATGTGTGCAATTGTGCTCTGTGATGGGTTGGCACTCCATCCAGGGTGTCCTCTGCCTTGTGCCCAGAGGACAATGGGAAATGGATGAATGTTCAACAAAGAAAATGGATGGATGTTCAATAAGGACCTACCCTTTATGTTTAAGTTAACTCTGCTGTTGTGTTATTTGGTTATTAATGTTTTATTTGCTTTTACAGGCCACAATATTTTTTGGTTTTGGTATTTGGGGGTTTTTCCTCAGCCAGTGCAACATGAATATAATCAGTTGTTGCTAGTCAAGTCTATATTGTTTTAAGATAATATGCAACTTACTGTTTAGATTTCCTGTACTGCGCTGTACTGCATAGTGTTGGAGTTTCTGTTTCTTTCCATTATTCATTTATACTGTATGTATAGTTGAGAGGATATGAATTATTGAAATTACAAAACAAGTCTAGAAATAGGATTAATACTCATATTTGTTTTAATGTAACCTAAGAAATATCAGATATAAAATATTGAGTATATTAATTATATGTTTGCTTAATAAGATGTTGTTTTTGCATTGTGAACTTGATCTCTCAATTTGATTAAGGTCATCACTTAATTTGCCAAATGCAGACTTTCTGTAGACTATCACTGTTAAATATAATCATGTGACTTATCATCATTTGAATAAAATATATACTGCATCCTACACTCATTTTCTCACATGTAAGTCAAAATGTTTCACACCAATTACATCTTCATGGCAGTTTGTTAAAGGCAGCAAGTGTGCTATAAAACAAAGAGCACTTCTCTGTGTCAGAGGGCTGGGATTTCTGGGAGTGGTGTGGCACAGCTGGCAGGCATTCTCCAGGTGGAAAAGGTTATGAATCACTTGATTACTAACAGCTGATGGCCACATGGGAGTAGTTGAATTAATTCATATCCACCTTCTCTCCCAGCATAGTGAAATTCTATTTCAGCATGTTTATGGTTGACAATGTAGAAACATTGTAGAGACAGGTCTGCCTGCATCATTACAATTTAATATGTAAGTAATAAATGTGTTCTCTCTTTGGATGGTATCATCACCTATTATACATACACACTGTGGAACACAGGGTAGTGGAAAGCAATAACTAAACAACTAAGTAATGCTAAATGGGTTTACAGTCATAGCTAGTATTACATTTCTTGAATAACATAAAGATGAATTGTTTTTCAGATGAGTGTAGCGCTAGCTCAGCAGTTAAAGCTCTTTACTATTCTCCAAAAAGCTATCAGTTCAAGTCCAATGATTTCCACAGTGCTGCTGTTGAGCCCTTACGCAAAGCCCAACAACCACCAATTTTTCATCTACAGTATATGCCTGCGTTAGATGCTGTCTGACATGTAAATTTTTTCCAGATAAAAGTGTCTGCTGCACGAATAAATCTAAACGTAATGAAGAAAAGCTGAAATGCTTTGTTTTACTGCACCGAAGAAGCCTTATGCAATCTGTTTTGGCATAAAAATTTAGAGCAGTTTATCATGTAGATTGTTTCCATCCAAATGTCTAGAACATTTTCAAGACAATTTTGCTGCAAAATATGAAATGGGTTACATAAGTATTCTGAGAAATGTGTGACACATACAGTCTCCTGCAAAACTATTGGAATGGCAAGGCCAATTCATTTGTTTGTGATATTTGGGTTTGTGATCAAAAGATGGATATGAGACGGAGTTTAGGATTTCAACTTTTATTTCCTGGAATTTACATCTAGATGTGTTAATCAAAGTAAAACATAGAACTTTCTGTATGACCACGCAATTGGGTGTATGACCACCCAATTGTTAGGTAAGCAAGTATAGGAACAGATAAGTCTTCAAGTAAATTAAAGTAAATAACACATTTGGTTGCATGTCCCTTGCTTGTAATACCTGCATCAAGCCAGGGACTCACTGACATTACCAAATTGTTGGTTTCTTCAATTATGTTTCTTTTCCAGACTTTTATCACAGCCTCTTTCAGTTGATGTTTGTTTTGGATGGTTTCTCTGTTCAGTCTGCTCTTCAGGAGGGGAAATGCTGCTCAATTGGTTTAAGGTCTAGTGATTGACTTTGCCAGTCTACAACCTTCCAATTTTTAACCTGATAAAGTCCTTTGTTGAGTTAGCAGTGTGTTTTGGATCGTTGTGTTGCTGCATGATGAAGTTCCTCCCAATTAATTTGGATGCATTTCTCGGTAAATTGGCAGATAAAATGTTCCTGTAAACTTCTGAATTCATTGTGCTGCCACCATTATGAGTTACATCATCAATAAAGATTAGTGAACCTGTTCCAGAAGCAGCCATGCGAGCTCAAGCCATGACACTACCTCCACCATGCTTGACTGATGAGCTTCTGTGTTTTGGATCATGAGCAGATCCTTTCTTTCTCCACACTTTGGCCTTTTCATCACTTTGGTAGAGGTTAATCTTGGTTTCAGAACTTTTGTGGCTCATCTCGGTAGTTCTTTGCAAATTACAATCTGGCTTTTTATTCTTACTGTTGATAAGAGGTTTGTATCTTGTTGGTTTGGCCTCTATATTTCTGATCACAAAGTTTTCTTTGAACAGTGGATTGTGATACCTTCAGCCCTGCCCTGTGGAGGTTGTAGGTGATGTCACTAACTGTTGATTTTGGGTTTTTCTTCTCAAAATGTTTCTGTCATCAGCTGTTATTTTCCTTGGCTGACCTAAGGTCGGTTCAGAGCTAACAGGTTCCTTTTCTCAGATTCAAAATGGCTTGTTTTTCTCCCTGATTCTGATTCTGGCATCTCCTTTTTAACAACAAGTGCAGTCTTCACAGGTGAAACTGAAGGCTAAAACCAAGAGTAGATGTTCAGAGCTATTTTTTTGTTTAAACAATCAGTCTAACAGGACACACCTGGGTAACAAGAAACACCTGTCAGTAATGTGTTCCAATATTTTTGCTCACCAAAAAGTTATATGTTCTATGTATTTAACACATCACAGTTTATAGTTATTTAATATTGTGTAACATCCATCCATCCGTCCATTTTCTGTACCGCTAGTCCTACACAGGTTCGCGGGGAGCCAGGGTCGTTGAGGTGCTAACTAATTGAAGGGCACAACCACACACACACTCACACATTCATTTGCACAGTACAGACAATTTAGAGACGCCATTCAGCCTACAATGCATGTCTTTGGTCTGGGGGAGGAAACCGGTGTACCCAGAGGAAACCCCCAAAGTACGGGGAGAACATGCAAGCTCAGCACACGCAGGGCAGAGACAAACATTGAACCCCCAACCATTTATTAACCACTAAACCACCATGCCCCCTTATTATAATTATATAATTATATCATTCACAAAGTCAGCTGTCCTGAAAGTGACAGCTTTACCTCTGGAGGTAACTGGAGACCTTTTTTTTCCTCACAAAAAAGTTCAGTGATATCAAAAATTACACACATTTTATTCTATTCATGTGGAGTGTCTGCTATACAAGTCCCTATGTAAGTTGTTACTATAGAAACAATAACATTCCAGAATGAGTGTATTAATATAAGCCTGTGATTTGCAGTAAACACTACTAGCAGAGCTGCTGATGGAGAAAAGTAATCAAATCAAAGTTAATGAGAATTAACAATAGCGCTGCAGTATAAGATTACATAATAGACACAGAAAGACCAGAATACATATTAGTACCTCAACATTTCTTATTTAAAAAAATATCTGTTAAAAAAATATCAGCCTTTATTGATGTGCCAAATTTCCACATTAGGCCTGAGCCACACTACAAGATTTATACAATGTTGAATCAATGAGCAAGCCAAAATATAATGACAGTTTTTGTCCTGGATTATCCTTCATTCATCAAACCCCAGAAGAATACATGACAAATGTTTAGGTCATATTTACAGATGAAGGTCACAACCAATGATCCTGATCTCGCATAATTGCCTGTGAACAAATATGACCTCTGATCAAACAAAACAAACATGACAGATGACAGTTCAGCTCAGCTGTCATTCGTTATTGGACTTTCATGCATGGCATCAAGATTTTCACACAAGACAGTCAGTGTCCCCTTTCATACACATTACAGGGTGTTGAGTTGTAATACTGAACGTGTTAAATATTTACGGGGCCAGGACTGCACTGTGAGTAGATCAGAGTTTAAATTGGATTTTACAAACCCCACACCACACAGTCATCCAGGAAGGTAAATGTTTAAGACCAGTCTAAAATTGGGACAATCTTCAGAATCGGCTTCAAAACTGGGCCAGATTATCCTACAGTGTCAAGTCAGGTATAAGGGACATTTTTACATATATACACTCTAAGAAACACTGGGTTAAAAACAACCAGAATTGGCTTATTTTTAGCCCAACAGCTGGGTAAATAGAGGATAATATTTGGCCTAAACTAAACCATCCAGTTGGGATGTTAATTTCAACCCAAAGGATAGTTTCGTTTTTACAAAAACACTGGGTTCATTTTATTTCATAAATGGGTTAATATTTTCAGGGTTATTTTTACCCTTTGAAAATGTCAAATATACCACATTATAAAGAAATATGTCAACATGGTATCTCCTTTATTTATACACAATAAGGTGTTCAGAAATGTATGTCTAGAGCTGCTAAAGTGATGTTTATATATAGACTTTGAATTAAACGACTCAAATAATTCATATATTTAAGATGAAAACGTCAGATTTTGATCAAAGGAGAAGTTTAAAACATCCACACACACACAAAAAAAAAAACTGAGCTACCAACTTACGATCCAGTGGGCATTACAAACAATTAAGCCAAAGCTAAAGAAGATAGCGTTGCATGTCATGTAAACTGGACTGTTTCACATTTTTGGACTGTATCGCACATTTTTTCTTTTTCTAGTGTACAGTAATGGTTTAATGGATAAATATATTTATTTGAACCTTCATTCAGTCATGTGTTAATTTTTAACACACCTGCGGAGCTAGTTAAGGACAACACTTTTTGTGTTGCTTTTAACACAATCAGTGTGTTAGTACATTTCACACATGCTGTATGTTAAACATTTCCACACAAAGATGTGTTAAAAAATAACACAGAAATAACACAGATGTGTTGTTTATATCTTGTTCCCTACAATTATCCTAAAATGCGATTTGTTTGTGTGCTAAACTTCTACTAAAAAGATCATAAAATACACAAACAACTGCATGAAATTCAGGTGACATTTATTGAAGTCATTAAAACATTTGACAGATGTAAGAATTGGAGTGGATGCATCTTCTTACAAATCTCCCTGCCATCTGGGAAGACAAGAGACCCACTTCCTTCCATTTGAAAAGCTGTAAAAGAGCAAAAAAAAAAAAGTGCTGGTTAGTTGTTAGCTACAAAATATGGACAAATGCCTTTGGTTTTTAACTGAGAAATTGCGTTACCGGATCCCGAATTGTGTAATTTTGGAAATGTGGCCTCCACTCTCCTAATGAACAAAATGGCGCTGTAGACTCACCAAGAAAATCTAGCTGACTTGCGAATATTTATTTTCCCGCCTTTAGCACCTCACTGCCATTTTTTTTTTTTTGCACAACCTAATTAACTCAACCAATATTACAGAGATAATGGAAAGCATTACAACCTACTGTAACCCTATCCATTCTTTTTGTCATGTTAACCTTGTGAAGAACTTTTGGCTTCGACATTACTGAGTTAGCTAAGTTCCGTTAGCCACTGACTGTCGGCACCTGTTACCCGCATTAACATTTACCAAATACATGAAGAAACCCAGCCCTAACCCAACCTCCTAATGCTGATAACTACAGCTTGCCTTGTCCAAAACACTTGTTAAATATAAGAAACGTTAACCCACTCTCTGTATTACATCATGGTGAATAGCTGTAATGCTACGTTATTGTTAACTTTCAAAAAGGTAATGGGAATATCTAACATTACCGTGAGCTGTATGCTAAAGTAATGCTATCAACTCAGGTGAGCGTCTAGGTTAACATCACTCATCCCTACTGGTGACAAAATCCAGCTAGCTAACCCTAACTCAGAGCCTTAGATAAGATGCAGACCCATAGAATTATAGAACAACCTCAGTCTATATTTCACAGCCAACATAAACACATGACACTAGTAGCGTATCACTAACACTGAGGAAGCAGTACATGACATTCACTCTTGAAGCCGTAGCAATAGGTAAAGTTAATTATCATGGACTGAGTTACTGTTTTCCAATGAATACATTTTCAAGAGCTCCATGCCTAAATATCACAAACTCGGCCAGGCATTTTCAGAAGCATTAACGCTAAATAGTCATGAACGCTAACTTACCTGTGATCATTTGGTTTCCTTGCCTCAGGACTCAGACTCCGCGGTCACACTCAAAAGGTCAATGCAAAGAACATTCACTTTGAGGCAAGTTCAGAGATGACGATGATGTCGGCAGCACAATCGTGATTGGACAATAATTTAACACATGTTGTGTTGGTCACTTGTGTAGAATATTTTCTTTTTGTAACACATTTATTAGATCATTTAAAACATGTTGAAATAGAAATGACACAAAAAGTGTGCAGGATATTAACACATCCTTTCTGAGTGTGTTCCTCCAAATAAATCCATCAGTTTGTCCGTGTGAAAACCGCTACCTCCGCCTGAGGCGAATTCAAACAGTCCGAATTCAAACACTGAGTTTATTTGACCCAAGGATCTGGGCTGATGTGTCAGAGTAGGGAAGGGGTGTATTGATTCAACTGTCAGAGAAAATGACCCATCCACTAACCCAGCAGCTGGGTTACACAAAACTACTATAAAACTACCCAAGACTGAGAAAATAACCCAATTAAATGACCCAGAATGCTCAACCCAGTATAGAAAAAATAACCTAGCATTTTTAGAGTGTAGGTGTAATATTTCCATTTCCATTTTGGCCTTCATGTGCAACAAACAGTTGCTTTGAGCTCGAAAGAGAAAAGTGGTACAATTTAAAAACTGAAAACCGTTATTGAAAGTTGTTATGAAATGCTGACTGAATGGAGAGTGTGTTTCAGACGTCTGAGAGGCTTAATGAGTTTTGTCCCTGCTATGTAGTTCAGCTCATCAAACTGATGCTGTATGTCTACTGCTCACAGCAGAGGCCAATCTGTGTGCCAATTATTACTCAGCATCACTGCTTCCCAATTCGTCAACAGATTACGAGTCGGAGAAAGATGTTTCATCAGTGCATCACCGAACATGAATGATCCGACACTGTTCGAGTTGCGTAAAGGCTCAGTCGTAAACGATGCATTGAAGAGGCATGCAGGTTCACATCACGTTATGTTGTGTTGTGGGCGACGCTTACATTATGGGACTGGCTTTTAGTGGAGTGACTCTGTTGTGCCTCTCTTCAGATGAAGTGCTGCCAGCTTTTCACAGTGAATATAATAAATAGCTCTACTTGATCCCACAATACTGGGTCACTTATAATAATTCTCTCACTCACTATAAGCGGTTCTACCCTACCTTTTTATAACAGCAGCATCTGGGTAATAGGGGGGTAATTTACTTACATTATGCTCTGCTTATTCAAGGTTGCGTTTATTATGTTGTAGTTTTATTAGCATTTCATCATATTTTTTATGATAAGCTATAATGGAGTAGACTAATTTCATTGAGGTTCATCAGGAATGCAAAGTTGCATTTTTATTACGGGAAAGAACTCTCTCTTGTGGATACATAACATATGATTTAATTCTACATGGCACAGTCGGATGTTTAGCCTTCACCTCTGATCATGTTAAGGCATATCACAATGGGAGGTCTGTGAAATGGAATAAGCTACAAAGGAAAGAAGGCATATGCAGTATTTGCCTTGCTGTAGTACTGAAAATCAATGATGGGGAAAAGGCCTATCTACTAATGTGAGACATTCAAAAGATTTATGTTGTTACATTCTGAGGTGATCAAAGACCTGTACTCATTGTTACATACTGTATAGTACTATTTTTACTGCAAGTAAGTCTTCATTTGTATTTCAGTGTACTATTTTGTGCATTGGGTAGCATTTACACATCCCTGGTTCAATTGTAAGCTTGGTACTCAGTGTTCCCAGGATAGGCCTGACCAGAATAAAGCAGTTACTGAAGATGAATGAATGAATGTACTATTGCTTGTACCACTCATGAGTAACCCCAACCAGTGGATTAAATTATGGCTCATTCTGGTATGATACAATATGATCTTGCACAGGTCTATGGTCACTTGGTATAAATTTAGTTTTGCAGCTACAGTGCCCTCCATTGATATTGGCTATTGGCACACCTGGTAAATATAACAATTCCTTCGATTTAAATGCCGTTTTTCTAGAAAGCATTTTACATTGAATGGGGTGGATCTCCTCAAACTACCACCAGTGTGTAGCATCCACCTAGAATATGCGATGGCAGATATAGTGCGCCAGAACGCCCACCACACACCAACTATTGGTGGAGAGGAGAGGAGAGTGATGTAGCCAATTGAGATTATTAGGAGATCATGATAGATAATGGCCAATGGAGGAGTTTCACCAGGACGCTAGGGATATACCCTAACTCTTTTTACAAGAAGTGTCCTGGGATTTTTAATGACCACAGAGTGTCAGGACCTTGGTTTAAGGTCTCACCTGAAAGACGTTGCTGTTTTTACAGTATAGTGTCCCCATCATTATACTGTGGCAGTAGGACCCACACAGACCACAGGGTGAGCACCCCCTGCTGGCCTCATTTATACCACTTGCAGCAGCAACCATAGTTTTCCTCAGGAGGTCTCCCACCCAGGTACTGGCCAGGCTCAACCCTGCTTAGCTTCACTGGGAAACCAGGCAATAACTGCAGGGTGATATGAGTCTGGCAATATGATCAAAGAAGGCTATGAAAAATTGCCCATCACTCTGATGACAACAGTTTGATCCTGAACCATGTGTCAAACGCTGGCTTTCTGCAAAACAAATGAGGAGGAAAAACTACACTCAATGGCCAAGCCATGCTGACATACAGCACCCTCCACTAATATTGGCACCCATGGTAAATATGAGCAAAGAAGGCTGTGAAAAATTGTCTTTATTGTTTAATCTTTTTTTTTCTTTTGATCAAATAATTCACAAAAATACTCTTTGCACCATTTTATTCAATATTTTGTGCCACCTCCCTTTGCCAGGATAACAGCTCTGAGTCTTCTCCTATAATGCCTGATGAGGTTGGAGAATACATGGCAAGGGTTCTGAGACCATTCCGCCATACAGAATCTCTCCAGATCCTTCAAATAACTAGGTCCACGCTGGTGGACTCTCCTGTTCAGTTCACCTGAAAAGGTTTTCTATGGGTATCTATGGGGACTGGGATGGCCATGGCAGGACCTTGATTTTGTGGTCAGTAAACCATTTCTGTGTTGATTTTGATGTATGTTTTGGATCATTGTCCTGCTGAAAGATCCAACCATGGCCCAGATTGGCATACTGCCATACTGGCAGAAGCAGTCAGGATTTCATTTAATATTTGTTGATATTTGAGTCCATGATGCCATGTATCCTAACAAAATGTCCAGGTCCTCTGGCAGAAAAACAGACCCAAAACATTAAAGCGCTACCACCATATTGAACCGTGGACATGAAGTACTTTTCCATATGGCTACCTCTCTGTGTGTGTCAAACCACTGGTGTTTATTGGCAAAAAGCTCTATTTTGGTTTCATCTGACCATAGAAACTGATCCCATTTGAAGTTCCAGTAGTGTCTGCAAACTGAAGACGCTTGAGTTTGTTTTTGGATGAGAGTAGAGGCTTTTTTCTTGAAACCCTTCCAAACAACTTGTGGTGATGTAGGTGACTACGGATTGTAGTTTTGGAGACTTTCTGTCCCAAGACGCAACTAACTTCTGCAATTCTCCAGCTGTGTTCCTTGGAGATTTTTTGGCTACTCGAACCATCCTCTTCACGGTGTGTTGAGACAATACAGACACACGTCCAATTCCAGGTTGATTCATAACATTTCCAGTTGACCGGAACTTCCTACTTATTGCCCTGATGGTGAAAATGGGCATTTTCAATGCGTGTGCTATTTCCTTATAGCCATTTCCCATTTTGTGATGCTCAACAACCTTTTGCTGCACATCACAGCTATATTCCTTGGTGTAACAGATTGTTATGAATGACTAAGGGAATTTGGCCTACGTGTTACCTCATATTTATACCCCTGTGAAACAGGACATCAAAAAATGTACAAAAAGATTTAAAATATCAACAGTCATGTACGTGAAATATATTTTTCTCATATGAACTCATAGGGGTACCAATAATTGTTGCACACCTATATTTAACATTGACACACACACACACACACACACAAACACACACACACACACATATATATATATATATATATATATATATATATATATATATATATATACTTTCTTTTGTTGATAAACCTGTGTTGTGTTTGCAATTTAATGATATCCATGAGAGCAGAGTATTTTTGTGAATTCTTTGAACAAAAGATCAAAAGATTATAAAGACAATTTTTCACAGTCTTCTTTGCTCATATCTTCCAAGGGTGCCAATATTAGTGGAGGGCGCTGTATTTCAGCATGACTTCGACATTGAGTGTAGTTTTGCCTCCACCTCTGTTTTGCAGAAAGCCAGTTTTTGACACATGGTTCAGGATCAAACTGTTCAAGTGATGGGCCCTCTGTGCTGATCCTGATCAAGTCTTCAAAGGTTGAATTGTGTACTTTTGACTTATCCTGTTTTGAGCTGAAAAGCCACGTTCACACTGAGTAGCCAAAATTGGAAGGACAAGCAATATCTCAACTAGATGCATTCTGCTCAAAGCACATGCTGTGTGCTGTGCACACATCCAGTCAATTTTTCTTCATTAGTAATATCTGAGAGGTAAATTTGGTGAAAGGCAGATCTTCACATGCAATTATATAGGTGGCATTAAATTTTATTTTTAGCCCCTTCCATTTGGTCCAGTCGTGTACAACCCTAATTCCAAAAATGTTGGGACACTGTGTAAAATGTAAATAAATGTAAATAAAAACAGAATGCAATGATTTGCTAATCTCATAAACCCATATGTTATTCATAATAGAACATAGAAAACATATCAAATGTTTAAACTGAGTAAATGTAGCATTTTAAGAAAAAAAAAGAAGGTAGTTTTGAATTTGATGGCCGCAACACGTCTCCAAAAAGTTGGGATGAGGGCAAGAAAAAAACATGCAGAGTTTGTATGTTCTCCCTTGGAGTTTCCTCCAAGTACTCCGGTTTCCTCCCCAGTTCAAAGACATGCATGGTAGGCTGATTGGCATATCTAAAGTGTATGAATGGCTGTGTGAATGTGTGTATGATTGTGCCCCTTGCTCCCTGGGATAGGCTCCAGGTTCCCTGTGACCCTGTAGGATAAGTGGTATAGAAAATGGATGGATGGATGGATGGATGGATGGATGGATGTAACAGATTTCGGTTACCAGTTTTTCTGTAATGATTACATAACGCCGTTCTATTTATTCCGTTACCCCCCAAGCCTGAATATGATAATCCTCTAGAATTGTACACTCAAACACACTGAGAAAATAAAATACACATGCTTGTTTAATTTGACATTTTCTATGTTCATTGCTTTCTTGCCAAAACTCCAGGCTATTTATCACATGGCTGCCATGCTGTTGTATGTTTCAAACACTGGTGACTGGCTCTGTTTAGAATAACTTCGGGTGACAGCACGTCTCCTCACTAAGCCTCAAAAGGATAAATACGAGCCGCCTTTCCAATTATAAAAGTGTCTTAAAAATTCCTAAATGTGTCTGATTTAGAACTGCAAAGCTGTCAGTTCTGTTTCACATGTTGTCTGTGTTTTGTGAATATTTATGACTCATGGATTCAGTTGTTATGGTGTATAATAATATTTATTAGGCTGTTTACTCTGCTTTCTTTTTATGTGACATGTTTTGTATGGTATAATGTATTATCCATCAGTGTAAAGTTTTCTAATTTTACTTAACAGTAATCTGAGGAAACTGTAAGTTATGACAAAAAATTGGAGGAGTTTGAATGTGAATACATCTTTGAGTGTATATTATATGTACAGTATGTGGGTACTCAGTGGCAGAAACTGTCAGCAGATTGAGTATGTAGCTTCAGCAGAAGACTTTAAACTGAGATATACACAGTATGGGGTGCTGAGCTTTTCAACAACATGAAATGAAACCTACCTGCTTTGTCACTCACAGTGTATCCCATGTGCAAAGTACTGAATAATGTAGGATATTTCTAAAATGGAGGGAAAAAAAAATATCCCACCCTCTCCCATGACAGCATGGGTGATAAAAGGGAGAATGGCAAGATAGTCCCTTTAAGGAGTATACTATATAAGTATATTCTTTCAGTTAAAACACACTAATAGGTTCCTTAGTCCTTGTGTGTGTGTGTGTGTGTGTGTGTGTGTGTGCAAACAGTTTGCAACACTGTGTTATACATTAAGATACCATGCCCCTCATTCTAAATGTTTCCTTTATTCTACCATCGATTATGTTTTGTGTTCCAGTTTTAGCAGTTCAGCCTGTGTAAAACACAATCAATACCATATTTATTTTTCCGATACTAGTATTTTTTTTTTTTATCAATTGGCCTGCCACCAATATTCTCACAATATCTTTTTTTACTTTAAACCTGGCTGCTGATTGTGGCAGTATATTGCGTTGCGGTGTTGTTTAGATTGAACACATACATCACTGAGTTATAGAGAAACCTGGGCCAGAAAGATATTGAAACCAAAATGCAAAACTACTTTCAGATAATGTAACATTACCAAGTGGAAAGCTGTTTTAGATCTGACTGTAACAGACGTAAAAGGTCTCAAGTTGCCCTGAAAGCCTCAGGCTGTGGAAGTAATTGTGCACAATTTTGTGATTTGATTAATTTAGAAAATGGAATTTATGTTAATTATTTTTATGCAATAAAAATAAGAATGCTTTCCAACTTCATGCAATAATAATAAATTTGCCATGATTGAGTGTATATATATATATATATATATATATATATATATATATATATATATATATATATATATATATATATGTGTGTGTGTGTGTGTGTGTATGTGTGTATATGACACATTCCTTTCTGTTCCTTTTATGCTCGCAATGGATTCGATATTCTGAAAATATCTTCAGTGAAAAATACAGAGCTACAGTTTAGTAATAATGTACAGACGATTCAACATCAATTACAGGCTTGAGACGAAATGAAAAAGTGTTTTCTCTTTGCAATTATCTGGATTTTTGCATCAATCCCTCCTAAATGTAATGTGAACTTCACATACATATTTACCAGCACCATAGCTATATAGAATATGGTTTTAAAAGCAAGATAGCACTTATATTTAATACAATCTCTCTTTTTGTTGTGAAAAGCAGGAACCCATAACTGTGTGCTCGTTATATGTCACAACCGATTACAACACCTGAGTCTAATTAGCCTCTCTTCAAGAGCTCATTATCCTATAGCAGTGATCACCTGTCTTATTTCTGAACTTGATTCACATGCATGCATTATTGAAATCATTTGCAATGCAAGCTTTTTGTTTGTAACATTATATGTCCAAATGTTTGTGGACACCTGACTATCACACCCATACATGGGTGTGATAATTCTTTCCCAAATTTTCCCAAACTGTTGCCACATATTTGGAAGCACACAATAGTATAGAATGTCTCTGTGTGCTGTAGCTTTACAAATTCCCTTCACTGGAACTAAGGGGCCTAAACGTGCTCCAGTATGAAAATACCCCTGTGCAAAGGAGAAAAGGAGCACACACACACACACACACACACACACACACACACACACACACACACACACACACACTTTTACAGGAAAGATTTAAAAGATTTATTCCTCTGTGAGGATATGATGGAATGCAGGAGTGACACATTGCAGCACTGCTCTCCAGAGTCTTCACTTAGTTACTCCACTAAATGTGGCAAAATTCCACATTACAGATTGTTAATATCCAGCACTCAGGTTTCTTTAAAAATGCATGTAGGTCAATAAACTCAATGCTCTATTTCCTACTGAATCTCCAGGGAACTGAGTGCCAGGCATGATACAAAATGTGCAAGTGAAAAGAATATGGTGAATATTACACTCTACGAAATAGTGTTCTTCAGTACAAAAGTCCTGAACTGAAAGCTATGATCAAAGATATTGAAATGTTATGCAATTATTTTGACTAATATATCATATTTTGACTTAATAACTAGTTGTTTCAAGATATTGTTATTTCTGCTTAATATCTCATTATCATAATCAACAACACCACAGTATCTATCATCAGTAAGAATAATTTATTTATCTAATTTTTTTTATTTTATTCGTTAATATTATCTTATGGGTGGTACATTTAGTAGCATTACTGCATCTCAGCTCCAGGGTCCATGAAGAGTTTAGCATGTTTTCCGAATGATCATGTGGGTTTCCTCTGGGTTTTCTGCTTTCCTCCACTGTCCAAAAAACATGCAGATAGGTGGATTGGCTACAATAGATTGCCCCTAGGTGTGAATGAATAGGTGAACCCGTTCTAATGTGTTCTTTCAAATAAGGAATCATTCCGATGTAGAGCATAAATCGAACTATTAAATGTCCTTTCAGAGGGACAACCAAAGAACCCTTGATGAATTTAAACCTGTAGGGCTCCACCATTAATCATATTTTAATCATGATGACAATTTTGGCTTCGTTTCTCAATTAATTAAACATAATCGACTGAGATATTTATGGGCTGTGCTAAAGTTATCTAATGGGCTATCGATTTTTATCAGCTCTGCTGCGTTTAATCACAAGCTCCCTGTTCATGTTTTAAATGTCTGACCAAGGGTCCCAACATGCTCAAATTAGAGACTTTCACATTTTATAGCTGCAGTCAAGTGCAAAGGTTTGCATTTTAAGAATAAAAAAGTGATATCTTGGGTATCTTGGGTTTTACAGATGTTCCTACAGCAAATGGATGTGATGTGATTTGATATTCTCATAATTGTGTATTTCAGTTCTGACATTCTCTGCTAGATTGCTTGACAAGTTCTTGCCTATTTTCTTGACATACATGACATACAAATCTGTGTTCAAACTCAGCCACATGTCATGCACTGTCTCCTTCAGATCAAGTCTGCAGACCAAGAATATCAATATTTTTGTAGGTAAATTGCAAAATAGAGGCAATTTTTAACCCCCCCAACCATTCACATAAACCACAGAAGGTGCAAACTTTAGCCTTTGACTATGCACAAGTGAAACTAGAGTACATATTTGCAAAGATATTCTTAATTAATGTGACCAATATATATAGTTTTATATATATATATATCTGAAGGAATACAGGTTTATAATGTTCATGTTGAAGAAAATGCTTCTATTATAACTCAACAAAGTTCTATTGAGTTATAATAACATGCATTAAAGCAAGTTTGCCTCCACTCTGTGTGCATGGAGTTTGCATTTTCTTTCCATGCTTCGGGGGTTTCTCTGTGTACTCCTTCAAAGACATGCATTGTAGGTTGATTGCCATTCCCAAATTATCCATAGTGTGTGAATGTGTGTGCGTCTCTAGTGTGCCCCGCCCTGAGTTCCCTGGGATAGGCTCCAGGCTCCCCCATGTCCCTGTGTAGGATAAGCAGTATGGAAAATGGATGGATAGATTTTAGCTGTTATCAAGCAGTCACAGTGATTATTGTGTTGAATTAGCATGTACAGTATATGTTGATCATTTATTAGGTGGGATGCACCTCTTGTTCACTCCCTCTCTCTCTCTCTCTCTCTCTCTCTCTCTCTCTCTCTCTCTCTCTCTCTCTCTCTCTGTATGTGCTGAGTGGTTGAGAAAGCACACAGTCTGCGGCTTGATGCTTCACTTCCTCCCTCATTAAAGTCCAGCACTCCCCCTTAGCTATTATGTTTGCACAGTATTAAAAGGCCAGCTGTTTATGACTCACCTACAATAGTGTGAGAAGGTAATTATAATAACACAGCAAAGAAAAAAAAAAACAGCACTGTTTTGAAGCTCTTTCTCTAATGTACCTACTGATATTTGAGAAAGACTTATAGACCTAGCTTATTTTTGTCTGTGTTCCTAATTGGAGCACAGCTTCGGTTCTGCCCTGTTGTAGTGGACTTCAGAGCCTTTCATTTCTAAAACACCTGGTCATAATAGATACAGACATATAAATACATATATTTGTGCAGATACAATTTGTTCGAAATCTGTCCACCAAACCGACATCTGCACTTCTGTTCCACTGAATAAAATTGTCTGAACTGAATCAGTAAAGACTGCTCACTTGAGCAGAGTGTTAATAATATCTTTCACACTGTTGTAGCTGGAGGCAACAGGGAGGCAACTAGCACTTTGTGTCGAATCACCCAGGAAACCAATTTGCTTGAGCAAACTGAGATATATAAGTTATATACAAGATAAATGCTGTTGATGAAAGCCATTTCCAGTATTAGGACAAATTGTTCAGTGCATCCTGCCTTTATTTATGGACAAATGTAGCCATTAGCTTACAAGTCCATGTATTTATTTAGAAGACTCTTTTATTTTAAATGACTTCTGAAGGAAGCAGAATCTCATTCAAACACAGACATAAGAGTTGAGGGTCAGCCATGGACCTGGATTTGAAACTCACAATCATGTGATTACACAGAATCATACACTCTCAGAAATAAAGGTACTAATATGTACCTTTCCTTGTTGTTGGGGTGGTACCTTCAATGGTACACATTTTGTACTTTAATGTGTATGTTTTGCCTAAAAACTTGCATGCAGCTTACATTTAAAACTTTGCCATAAAAACCAATCACAGTCCATTTATGTATTTGAAATAATTTTTCTAAAGGCTTTGAGGGCACCACCCCAGCAACAAGGAAAGGTACTATTTTTTCTAACCTGAGCTGAAACTAACGAGATGATAGCTCTTGGTCAATATAATTATATTACTTATATACAAATATATATAATTTTTAATGGAAGTGATAGACAGAGATGTTTCATGTTTATTTGTATAATCAGAGCTTATAGCCTATACTAAAAAAAAAAATACTGGGTTATTTTTTCTACCCAAACGCTGGGTTGAGCATTTTGGGTCATTTAATTGGGTTTTTTTTTCTCAGTCTTGGGTAGTTTGTGTAGTTTTGTGTAACCCAACTGCTGGGTTAGTGGCTGGGTCATTTTCACTGACAGCTGAATCAATGCACCCTTCCCCCACCCCGATGCCTCAGCCCAGCTCCTTGGATGAAATCAACTCGCCTAAGGTGGAGGTAGTGGCTTTCACACGGACAGACTGTTAGATTTATTTGGAGGTTCGTCTCAATATATTTATCCATAAAACCATTACTGTACACTAGGAAAAGATACTATGTGAGATAACAGTCCAGTTTACATGACATTAAATGCACCGCTACCTTCGTTTGCTTTGGCTTAATTGTTTGTAATGGCCACTGGATCGTAAGTTGGTTACTCAGTTTTTTGGATGTTTTAAACATGTCTTTTGATTAAAATCTGACGTTTTCGTCTTAAATATATGACATATTTGAGAAATTTATTACAAATCTACATATAAAAACCACTTTAGCAGCTCCCCAATATATTTATGAACATATCTGAATACATTTCTTAATTCTTTATCTGGTAGATTTCTCAAAAAAAAAAAAAAAAAAAAAAAAAAAAGGTGAGAAAGGTGTAGTAAACACTCACTGACTAACTGCTTAGCCGTTAGTACAATGTCTGTTTTGCTTCAACGGACAACACAATCATTAACTCCGGAAATAACACCATCCAGTTTTATTAATAAGGTAGTCAAATTCATTCCATGCAGGAAGTTAGTTCATTTCAAAGGTCTCCTAATAGACAGCTAATAACAGGATGGTGCTACCTCCTCAATTAACAATGGGTCATCCATGAGAGCATCAACTCCATTAACATTAGCTGCCTATTAAGAAGGCTTTTAAGTATTATCGTTATAACTGGGCTTGGAGGTCAGGTGCACATACAGTAGTCTTTAAAAGTGAACAAGCTTCTCACAGAATGTATTTGGGTTACCATATAAGCTTTTCTGGATGGTGAAGTTTAATTCACATTTAAAGCAAATATTTACATGCTTTAACTGACATGCTTTAAACATTGAAGTTTCACAGGTTTGTTTGGGTTTTTTTTTTTTTTTTGCCTGAATTATTTTCCATTGTTTCACATTTCCCTTTTCGTTTTGGCTATAAAATATCTTACTTCCATGATAATAAGAACTTAATACCATGATACAACTAGACAAACCAGCGACAGTGTAACAACATTAATAATTAATGTGAATCTATTCTAGCTTTGACCTAATTATTGAATTCATTCAAACCATGATGCCACTGCACATCTTTCCATATTTCACAGCACAATAGGAATTACTTGTATATGTACAAGCAATATCAATCCAATAACATTAAACATTAATGAGGATGTAAATCCATAGTTCATGATGTATGATGGTGAGACACATATCATTTCTTTAATTATAAACACATCCCAATACAAAATACCTTAAAAAAGGAGTCATTTGGAATATTATTTTCTCTTACCGTGACTAAACTAGGTCATCTTTCATTTGTGAATTAACATTTGTAAAATATAATACCCTTAAACATATTTTTGAAGTATTTCCAGTACAATAACTTGCATCAGTCACATCACCTCATAACTTCAATCTATAATGTATTACAAATGTTTTTAGATTTTTATTATTATATAATTTCGTATATGTTCAGCATTATGATTAGCTTGATAATTTTGTACATCAGTTCTGTTAACGCTCATTAGTATCAAATTAATGAATTAGCCTATTTAGGTCAAATGTTCAGACAATTACTACATTTAAAAGAACAAAGCTTTTAGTCATGAAGAGGATGTAATCAGGATCAAACAGACTAAGGATTTATTGTCTTTAGGCCGGGGTTTTAAAAAAAAGTCTGCCATTTAGAATTATTTCAAAATATTTATAATATGTTTGACCCTAACTATGAATGAATCACTTAATATAAGTTAAATATACAGAATATATCAATACATTTACAACTAGGAGATTGATGACTCTTAAACATACAACGGAAAACAAATCTGTCCATCCTTTATTCAAGTTATTCATAGAACTAGACTATTCACAATCCTTATCAGTAATGACTGCATTCAGTGGGTGTATGCAGCATTTACCTAGCCTTTAGTTTCTTTCGAGCATTTGCATGCATGATAATCCCCCTGCTCTCTCTGACTTCCAGGGTCTGAACTCTGAACTTTAAGCCAAGGTTGATTAGACATTTCAATTTCACAGCTATTATCATTCATGACATGTTCATATCCGAATGAGCGTTTGCACAGAAAAGACCTTTTCAGTAAATGTCGAATGACAATGGTAGTGAATTGGATCATAAGAATTTGTGCAGTTGTGCCAATAATATCTCTATTATCTCAAGCACTTTTGTATAGTTGACTCACAACTGAACTGTGAAAGTAAAAATGGACACTGGAGTAGAAAACATTAACATTTTAATGTATTTAAAGTCTGGCATTGTTTCAGAGGCAAGGGTATATGAACACATTTACCCTCAGAGAACTACCTGCCTTTTGAACATGAATTATGTTTTAATAAATGGTAAATTATTTATTAAGGGATATGATGAATATGAGAAATGATTAAAAATGTGCTGTTAAAAAACTTGATCTTCAGATGACGATAGAGATTTCTCATGAGATTTATGTCAGATATGAATATATCAATGTGAACACCACAAACATCTTTAATGGCTTCACCACACATTCACACCAAATGGCTTTAAGTTCAAAGCTACATTTGGCTTAGAGATACTAGGCTTATATCTGGCATCAAAATTAAATTTATTCCATCCATTCAAAGGACGGCATATTTCAGGATTAACACTTGACATTTACAATATGGATGATTGTCAAGCATAATCATTAATTAACTGTAAATAAAAAAAAATGTATATGCTTTATAAAAACTTGGCAATGAACATTTACAGAAGTTTTATCAGACACGTGTACAATTTACAATGTGTCCTAACCATGTAAGTACATCACAAGAATTCCAGTATGCTTAACCCATGAATATGATTTCGCAATCCTTTAATTACTATATTCCCATGTACATAGAAAGAATTATGTACAAAAAAAAGACAAAAGGCAGAGACAAAGACAAGAATGGATTAAAACTGGCCCTCTGTTTTCTGGCTTTGAAATAATTGGAGTCAGGCTGACTCATGTTCATGTGTTACCAAAATAAAAGCAGAACTTCAAGTCCCACGAAATTCATTCTTACTTTGAAAGAACAATCCCCATAGGTCTGAGCTGTGTATTTGGAAAAATGCTTTAGTTTAGCTATTGTTTCTTCCAACATTTACACAAGGGAAACAAAGATAGCTTTTCTCTCACATCTCAAGGTAAATCTCTTGCCAGGGATTTTGCTCACATCAACTGAGGATTTGACTTTTACATCATTTTCATTCTGATTTTATGGGTTTCCTCAGTTGGACTGGTCTGCCCCTCTACTCTACGTGGCACATACTCAATTTCGATGTTTGGCTTGGCGTTACCTTTCCCCCGACTCCAAAGAAAGAGGAGTACAAGACAAAACAAAACCACTCCAAGGAAAGAAATAAATCCC
The DNA here is from genome assembly GCF_001660625.3 of Ictalurus punctatus. Classification (NCBI taxonomy): domain Eukaryota; kingdom Metazoa; phylum Chordata; class Actinopteri; order Siluriformes; family Ictaluridae; genus Ictalurus; species Ictalurus punctatus. The sequence continues at coordinate 10,052,548 of NC_030442.2, forward strand.
ATTGTAGTAGCAATGATAAGAGTCTTCATATCAAATGGAAATGGGACTGATCTACCAGTCTCATTGGCACCACTTTCATTGGGCTGGTTGGAGATGAAAGCAAATGTCTTATTAGGCTGATGGGGCCAGTTGGGTGAATAACTATGAACATGTAAATGAGCAAGCTTGGTGTCATTTCCCCCTGCATTGGTCGCGATACATGTATATGTGCCATTGTCTTGTATTTGGGCATATCGTACTTCCAGGGTGCCATCCAGAGACACTGACAGACGTCCAACACTTTTGGTGGTGATGAATTGCTTCCGAGGAGACTGCCACATGATCACAGGAGTTGGGTCCCCATCTGCTTGGCATGCAAAACGAACTGTGGTCCCTTCATCCACAAATCTCTGAAGGGGTTTGTGGTCCCGGATCTTAGATTTCTGGCACGTGAAATAATTAGCAGGGAGAATATCCGGGAAATCTTTAAACTCTTTCCCTTGCACAAACTCAGGGGCAGCACAAGATGGCTGCTGCTTGTTGAAATTGAGCCTCCAGCGCCGACGGAAAACCCATAACAAGCGACAGTCACATGCCAAGGGGTTGTCATATAGGGCCAAGGTCTCAAGGTTACCAACTGAGTGAAAGGCAGACTCTTCTAAAGTGCTCAAGCTATTGCTGGAAATGTTGAGAACCTTAAGGTAGTTCAGTCCTCTGAAAGAGTAAGGCTCAATAGTGACCAATCGACCCCCTACTAAGTCAAATACCTGCAGCCTCATCAAGTTGTGCAGTTTGTTGCCCTCCACAATCTCTATGGGATTGAATGAAAAATTGAGAGATCGAAGGTACACAAGGTGCTGGATGGCCACATATGGGATGGCAGTGAGGTTGCAGTGTGTGACACTCAGTGTGGTAATGTTGAGTCCGTGAAGGGACTTATCGGTCAAGGCTTCGAGAAAGGGCCAATTTGTTATCTCTAACACTTTTAGTCGGTAGAGTCTCCTGAAGGAAAAATCCCTAATGAGGTTGACATTAAAATGCCACAACTTGAGTACTAACAGGGTATGGAGATGGCTGAAGGCCTCTGTGGGCACTGAGGTCATGTTGCATCTCTCCATGGTAAGCTGCTCTAAACTATTGAGTCCATGAAAGGCTCTATGAGAGATGAAGACCAGCTCACTATCTCCCACTTCCAATTCTTTTAGATTGTAAAGGTCCTGAAACATGTAATCCAACAAGATAACTATTTTATTCTCACTTATATCCAGCCTGGTGAGGTTACTCAAACCAGTAAATACACCCAGCTGAATGAGCTTCAGTTTGTTGTTGCGTAGTCCTAACGTCCGTAATCCAAAGAGATTACTGAATGCACCCGGCTCGATGACTGAGATGACATTCTCATTAAGCTGCAGGTCCTCCAGGTGGGGATAGTTGATGAACTCCTCTGGGTTGATGGCTTTCAAACGGTTTTTGCTCAGGTCCAACAGTCGCGTCTCAATAGGGATTCCTTCTGGAAGGGCAACCAGCTTCCTGCGGTGGCACAGCACAGAGCGCTCCTGGGCATTGCACTCACAGCGAGACGGGCATCCTGTGGTGGAACCCGATAGCACAGTGCCCAGCATCAGGATAAGAATGGGCTGCCAGCATGCCACCAGGTAGCTGTGCCCACTCACCACGCCAGCCACCATTCTGCTGGTTACCTGCTGAAACACAAGCCAGAGGTACTTTGTCACACTCATTGAAGGTATGAACCTACAAATAACAGAGTGAGCATTCAATATTCTTTTTCATACAAAATTCTTCCAAAAAAAATGCAGTTGAATGATCATGCTGATACTCGACTCATCTTACACAGATTACTGAAGAAACACCACAAAAGCCATTAATTAATGATACCATGGAAATTAAGAACAAAGAAGTAATGAGTATTATTAGTTGCGTTTTCTGCTATTGCGATTGTTTATCTTGTTAAGAGAATTATAGTATGCAGCCAGTTTTTTTTTCTCCATCAGTGGCTAAATATAAGTCAATCAGAAAAAAATTGTCATTTTATTTAATGATTATACTTTATAATAATTATATTTTAGAATGACGGATCGCAGTGAACACAGCTACAGCCTCCAGAAATCACAATAGAACACTGGTAAACAGGTTTTAAATATAAAATATTCTTTAGTGCACCACTGAAAAAAGCCCCTGAAGATGACTGTACAGTATGGAAAAATATTGCGAGTCAGGAGTTATTAAATCCTGTGTGACTTTGACTCAGGGGTGTTTTAACTTGCAAAAGCCTTCAAGCTCTACTTCACAAAATTGATCACACAATCCTCTTCTGACTCCTTATAGCTCTGTGGTTTAAGAAAATAAAGATTGTGCCTCAGTGCTGCTGACAGGATTTTAATATTTAAATCAACACAGATGCATACCTACAACATACTGCATCAGTGAGGAGACATATCATCTACTAATTTAAGTTAACATGATTTGTGAAACGCTTTTTAAAATCTAAATCCCAGTCTAAATGATGAAGACTTTGCCTGTGCTGTATTAATAGATGTGGTCTATAGTATTGACAATGTTGTGCCTCAGCTGTCTGAAAGCCCTGTTTTGTTACTGGTAAAGCCTAAAGTGCAGTTCAGGAAACCTATTTATAAAATAATCATCTCTCACACCCTAAATACATATCACAAAATTAATAAAACAAGCTAACCTGTTCTGTTATTATTCTGAATTATTATTTGTTTGATGTATGTGTTTTGGATCACAAAAATGCATATTAAATTATTTATGCCTGACATGTCATAGTTAAAATAATCAATGATGGGGTGATGTGATGTATTTCCACCCTAAAGTTGATTACTTACTTTCTTATTAAAGAAAGACACATCTTACTTTTTGTCCTTTTATAGATTTAAAGTTGAGGAACCTCCTTGAAGCAAGATAAGGTTTTTATGATTACTAATGTTATATTAAAGCAGATATAAACAGTTATACCTTTACTTTCTTTTGAAGTTAAGGGGAAAAAAAAAGAAACTTACTGATAGCCCACAAAGCGCAAAGTACAAAATGGCTTAAAATCATCCATCATGAAAACTTTCACATGGTGGAAAACTTCACGTTTGACCATTACAAAGTGCTGACACATCATCCATAAACGTGAAAGATAAGACATTCTTCTTTGTTAAATAATGTATTTTTTATCCTTTCCTGTGAATGACTTGTATGGCGGATGCTTCACACTGTATAATCTAATTATCGATAATAATAATAATAATAATTAAAAAAACATTACCGACTTGCTATAAAAACAAGAACATTTATAAACCTGTGATTTGCCTTACAATCAGAGCTCCTGTTATATAAAAATAATGAACACTGGCCAATCAGATTCAAGAATTCAACAGTGCTGTAGTATAAATCCTTTAAGTTTTGGCTACTTTGATTGACTGAATGTTTTCTATATCAGTGGTCATTTTGGTAAAAGCACCACTATCAGATATAGCCTGCATTTGTGTAGGGTGTGTTTCATTGTATTATTTAAGATATTACAACCAATCTTGTTAATATGTCTACTCTTTGTGGAGGTCCGTACTAACTGAAGTTTGGGAGAAAAAACACTACTTTCTACTTTCTTCCTAGATAACTTCCGATAAATTCCCATATCGCTTTCTCTTCTCCACACCCACCACCTCCCCATCTCCTCCCTACTATTCAACAACTACAACCCTAGAGTCTTCACTTGGGGTTTGGGGAGGGGATGAGGAATTGGCTTGTGCAAAGCAGAACCCAACCAGAACTGTAGCCCTTTTCACAATCACTCCCCATTCCATTTAGTTAAAGACATGTTCTGCACTTACAAAATACTTATTATATACAATAGAAACCCTTATATATGTACTATGTATAGATTGACAGAATGATGACTGATTATAATAAAACACTATAACACTATAAGTGTTTATAAATATAAACTATCAATAAATCCCGGTCTGAAAATCCATTCTCATCTCCACTCCTCTGTTACTGAATTTTCTCATACAGCTTAAACTAATTGATTAATGCATGTATAATACATGTTCTTACTCAGATAACTAACCACCATTTACACAAACCCACTCCCACAAGCCTGATCATCTATAATGATAATGAGGCAGCCATAAAGTTGTAAAGGTTAGTCTTGACTTGTCTGAGTGTGGGCAAATGTCTCAGTAAAAGTTAACCTCAAATTAAAATTGAGCCCGTACCCACCCACTGCAGCAATCAGCAATATGGCCAATTAAAGAGCAATTTAGCAGCATGTGGAAGGCTGATGCAAGGTTTTGGGTTTGAATACACACTGACAAAAAAAAATGACAGACATACATATGAATCCATAAAAACTCATGTCAAAGCTTCTATTCATTTAATTAGGTATGTGGTTTTAAAGAATTAAATTATGACAGTCATACCACAGGCTTTTCGAAATGACCGAAATTATAACATGCATATTAAAATACCACTGTGACACTCATTATAGTCAATAACAATGGCTCCAAGAAATGTTACATGTTATGATTTCATTGAAACCTGATAGAAACCTGAAAGAGCTGCACACTGTTAATCAGCAGAGCTGAACCATTTAGATGAGCTGTGAGAATGAAGAAAAAGCAAGAAGCCTCCATGCAGCCATCTGTTTATTGCAGCATCGCTGCTGAAACACTGGAGATGGCTCCATCTGAAAATGTTTCCAGGTGTGTTCGAGCACAGTGGGAACTGCTCCAGCGTCAGTGCGAAATTTGAGTAAGTAGCTCCGAAAGCATCTACTGTTCATTAGTGCTCCTTAGTTAGGTTCAAAGAGCTGTTGTAGCCCACAGAACCTGACAATCATATATCTGCTGAGTGTGATCGACATGCATCTCACCATCCTGCAGGGACTGGCTCTGCCTGCGTGCATGAATTGCAGCATCGATTAAATGACTAAAATAGCAGTCATAGCAGAAGGGGTGTTGGGGGGTGGTTGTTGAGTGGTGGTGGGGGGTGGTGTGGTGAAGGTCATGAAGTAAACGGACCCACCATAAACATGGTGTTTTAATCATGCTGTATTTACTGCTGATCTAACCCAGCTCAGAACATCCTGTCCCAAGCACCACAAAAGTTGCAAGGATGTTTTTGATTAACCTGTTATAATGATTGATAATGTGATCTACAGCCTAAATAACTCAAACCCCTCTCTTTTTTAACTTTAATTGCAGACACATATCTGAGGCAGCTAAAGAGTTTTTGTGAGGCAAAAAAAAAAAGTTTTATGTTTTCTATAGCAATTCCAATATGCGTTCAGTTCATTTGAATTAATTCATGACACAGAGATATCAGGAGATCGCTGTAAATTACAGTGGGTAATGTCTCTTTAGTGCAATAGCAAAATTCCCTAATTAGAACTATCCATGGTATCCGAAAAATCAACATTTCTACTTTAGTTTATCGTTATGGTCTCACACAATCCCTGCTGACAATAAGCACTGAAATGTGTAGCTGATTTACCTCTGATAGGAAGCTAATTGTAAAAGTAGTGCTCGTACTGCTTGGCTCCTAATTTAGATGATGCTAAGAGGCAAAACAATAAGTAATTGAAATACTGACTGAAATTAAAAACATCTTTCTGTCTTTCTCCCACAGACATGCAGCCATAAATCTTTCTGAGGTGCATGGTTTATAAATTCTAACCTGTCTAAACCATCTACAATATAATTATTATTTAAAAAAAGAAAAAAAAAAAGAAAAAGAAACAGTCCAAACGTAAGGCAAAGAAAACGCATTAATGATGATTTGGCCTTAGTGGTCAAGTGATGGCAATAGTGAGTCCATTACTCAAACCAATGGATTTATTATCCAATTAAAAGATTAAATCATTGCTCAGGAACACTCTCATTCTGTTAAGATACAAATCAAAATGTAATCTGGTAACCATGAATTATGCATGAAGATTAGTAAACACGGCTTCACTCTGTTTCAGGGGCAAAACATTTAAATCACCAAAAAGCTCTCGATATGGAGCACTCAATAATTCCTACTATCATAGAGTTATCGGGGTTTGAAATGTCATTTTATTTCACAAAGTACTTTCAAAGTAGAATTCCTTTGTACAAAAATGTACTGCTTAAGCTTGAATGACTTTGTCCTTTTATCCCTCTGTATTTGAGAAAATTAAATATGAGTATTACCATATCCATAACTGAGGACGGTTGTAGCTCATTGGTATTCTTGTAAATGATTGCAGACCCAGAAAAAAAACTGAGTAGAACATGGTCTAAAAACAGAGTCATGGTCTTTTGATAATGAGTGTTTATTGATCACATATACATTACAGCACAGTAAGATTCTTTTCTTTGCATACCCCAGCATGTTAGGAAGTTGGGGTCAGAGCGCAGGGTCAGCCATGATACAGCACCCCTGGAGCAGAGAGGGTTAAGGGCCTTGCTTAAGGGCCCAACAGTGGCAGCTTGGCAGCACCAGGGCTTGAACCCCAGACCTTCCGATCAGTAACCTAGAGCCTTAACTGTCAAGCCACCACTGCCCTCCCCAACCGCTGACATAATACATCACAGTTTAGGATTCCATATACACGGTGCGAGGAATAAAATGGCAGAGCATGCTGTTATCGCAAACTAGTGTAGTGGTAACTAATGTTTTATTCCTCTTATACCACAGCAGTGTGCTAAGTTTTTAATTTTTATTTGACTAATGAACAGCATGTCATAATTTGAGCCATTTATAGTTACATTTAATCTTACTGAATGTCCGTGAAATAAGTTCATGTTATCACTTACATTACAATAGCTGTAAACAATCATTCTTTCGCCAGCCTTTCTTTTTTTTTTTTCGCTTGAAATTAATAAGACAAAAAAATGACAATTTGTTGCTTCCACAAAATCCTCTCTCAGACAGTTTAATTACTGACTGTAACAAACTGCCATGGAGTTACAAACTCCATTTCTCAGAACATATCACGGCCTATACGTATGGCTACCTATGGCCACCAAGGTCTACATCACCCCAGTGACCTCAATCATTGTCACGTTCACATTCGCATGATTACAGATTACACACACCTGGACTCAGTCACCACTCACCACTATATAAACACACACAAAACTTTCCTTCATTGTGAAGTATGACTGTTCAGCACTGTTGTTCATTTAACAAGCCTTTGATCTGTGTTCATGTTCATGGTTTTTGTTCATTAGGTTTGTTTCCCTGTTGTTGTTTTTTTATGATTTTGCCTTGGCCTTGTATATACTGATTGTGAATTGCCTGACCTTCTGTCTGTCTTTCACAGTGATTGCACTGTCTTTGAAGTGTTTTCTGGATTTGTTTGCTGTCTGTCATCTTTAATAAAAGCATTACCCACAACTATAGTCTTCTACCTGACACAAACTGAAACCCCTCCTTATAGAATCACAATATCAATGGTTATATGTATTTCTTTGTTAAATAACATGAAAAAAATCTTTTATTATTATTATTGTTATTATTATTATTATTAGATCTACATAGATAGCATCTGCCATACATGACCTGATAAAAACTGTTGCTATAGAAATGATAATGTATTAGAATGAGCACATTAATATAAGCAGCACTATTGTTAGAACTGTGCTATTATAGAAAATAAATCAACAGCCCTTCCGACCAATCAGAATCAAGAACAACACAGCACTGTGTTACCATATTATTCTACCCATCTGCTAGGTTTTGGTACAACAACCAAATAATGAATCATGTCAAATGCCAGGCTTTTGAAGGACAACCATTAAATTTTACAATAAACCGATTTACTATGCTTTGACAGAAAAATTCTGAGCTGGGGCTGCATAAATTGTGGCAGCTCTGGTGCTGAGACTTCAAACATTCACGCACATCTCTAAAGCAAACTGAGCTTTTCATGTGCAATGATAAAAACCCTATTTTTTAGGTATTTACATGGTACAGTGACCTAAAGAGAGTGAACATTCTGAAGAAGAACATCTTGAGATATTTTATTACACTTTCAAAAGGAAAGGGTGTTTATAATTGTTTTTTTTTAAATGCTCTTTTTTTTTCTTTAGTGTGCCTGTGTGAAGCATTATGACATAGCTTAGCACAACTTAACAGCCTGGCTTGTGTTCTACTTGGGTGTGAAATGGTAACTTTAGTCAGAAATACAATTCCTTTTCTATTGTATTTCTATCTGTAATATGAGGCTATAAGCACTCAAGTTTGCACAGTAGCTACAGGCAAGGAAAGGGCCATCAGTGGCTATCACAGGTTTATTTTAACACAGAATCCCTCTGAGAGAAAGCCTCCACTGTTCTGTATTCTCAGATGGAATGCCCTATATTTCAGAAACACGACACCATCCTTAGCTTGAGGAAAAAATGCCATCTAGAGGGGTATAACAATTAAAGCCCTCACGCTCAATTGGATGCACACAACTGGCATAATCATGCATGTCGAAAGCCGGATGACCTGTCAAGGTCAATCAAAACTGACCAACCACATTGACAGGGGCTCATTAGCGTGATGTCATTGTGTGAGACTTTGCAAGCTCACACTTCAATTATCTGTTGATTGCAAGAGAGAGATGCAGAAAGGTTTTTTTGTCCTCTCAAGGTGTCTGGTCTTGTGCTCTTTCCTGGTTAATGGAGAAATAGATTTCTTTTAGATTACTGCATCTTTCTAACACTCAAGAAGTCAGGAAGTTCATAAGTGTGCTTCTTTAGAGACGTGTCCTCTTCCTCTCTATTCGATACATTCACGGCCATCAGTCAACCCAGACGAAGAAATCAATTCCATTTCCAATGCAGCGGAACTGCTTTATTTATCCATTTAAGGCTGGGAGCTTCCACATTTCAGTGGAAATGAGTAATGTGTTATGCTTACAAAGCTATTTAAGTATGATCATTTAACTCATGTATGCTCTGTATCATGAACAAATAAATCCAACAGACACAGCCTTCATTGTTACCGAGAGGAGGAGATACACGTTTGACCGCACTGATTTTATCGTTTTATGTTACATTGCTAAGGACCAATCCGATGATATTCTGTTTTTTCCTCCTGGTGTACAGATGTAATCCAAACCAAAAGCTTGTCTCTCACTCACTCACCAATCTTCCTAGAGATAACCTTGGGAAGGAGAAAAATATCACAGTGGTCCATTTCTTCAGCCTCCTCAGTTACGCTGCCGGTTTTATGACCTTGTCTATGAGGCCCTACTGGACCAAGAAAGACAAATAAGCAGTGGAGAAATGTGACCCACGTGCATATTCCAGTAAGGCTGGTAGAAGAAATATGACAACTTTAGATGACATAAAAACAAAATGATGGCCATATTGCTTTGTATCCAATTACTCTATATGTAATTTGGGTCAGTGTGAAGCACTATATTATTGGTCAAACTATGCTGTGTTAGCAGTCAAGGCACCCCTCTCAGGAAGATTAATAGTGTATACTGTATGTACACACAGTATATACTTACTGAACGCCTGTACCCCTGCACATTCATGCAATTATCCAATCGACCAATCATATAGCAGCAGTGTGATGCATAAAATCATGCAAATACAGGTCAAGAGTTTCAGTTAATGTTCACAGTGGCGTTCACTGTGCCATGGCTGGTGGTGCCAGACAGGCTGGTTTGAGTGTTTCAGAAACTGCTGAGCTCCTAGGATGCAGTAATTAATATATTAATATTGTATAATTCTCTGGCAAAATTGCAAAAAAAAGAAAGAAAAGAAAACGTGTAGTTTAATGTAAATAACTTTTGAAAAATGTTTTTGTTATGGATGAGATAAACATTAGCTAAAGTATATTTAGTAAACATTAAAACAAAAAATAAAATCCTTAAGATATAAGATATAAGGTTTTGAGATAATACTAAGGACACCAACTCAACCTAAAAAGTATAATCATTGCAATTCAATAATTTCACCAACATCAAAAAAAATGGTTTCACACCCAATTAGTTCACCTCAAATACAAACCAACAAGTTATTTAGAACTCCTGAAATAATAAGCAATTTTTTGTCCAATTATGGAGGAAGTCAGGCTTATGTATCATGCCACACACTCTTGGGACTGAAATAATGATTAATCGCTGTTTGAAAAAGATATGACTCAGCACTGGTCCTCTTCTAAAGCAGCTTATAATGCTATGAGTCTCACTGAAATCTACTGTATATGAAGACTATGGAGGATACAGAATGTAATGTTAGAGTAATGGGATCTAATGGCTTCTCCTGGCCCAAAGGGATGTATATCTTTTTCTTGCTTCCATTAACCTCATTCATAAGATCTCGCTCTGTCTCTATCAGCTCTGAACACATTGCAGAGAACTAATAAAAAGTGCGTACAGTAGTCAATTTTACAGACCCACAACGCCTAAATATTTACACGACCCACTTAACTGATTATAAATGGCCGCTTATCAGTGAACGGTACTGATGATAGTGTTATTCGGGTTTTTGTATCCTCGTGTGGCCATCATTTACTTTTTTTTTACTTAGTTAAGAGAGCTAGGAAGGGAAATAGATTTACTTTCATTCATTTACTTTTAGTAAAGTTGCGTATCGCTTTCAGCCAGTACTTGTCATTCTTTTAAGCTTGCCAGATGGTGAATATCCAAAGAAAATCCAAAGTTAGTAAACAACTGGGAAACCATTAGACTTTCTGAAATTTTGGGGTTTATCACAAAGTCGTTATGTTAATCAGAAAGATTTATACGGTAAGAGACATTTCAAATTTAAGTGATAAACCCTGCCCTTGTTAAGAATGGCGTCTGGAGACCACCATCCATTACAAAATAAGCAGATGTCTTTATCTGTATTTACAACAGCAGTTCATCAGGCAGGATCAGGCCAGATCAATAATCGCCTGCCCTAAGCATTCATTTTCCTCCTACCTCTCACACCACCAATTTTGTAAAGGAAATACACTCATGTGCTGAGAATACAGAAGCAGAATTCAATCACGATGTTTTCTTCCGGTAGTGTGTTTCTATTTGACTTCCAATTTCATCACCCTTTTGATCTTGTTTCTTGACTACTGTAATATTTAGATAAAAGCCTGAAGTTTGGAGTGCAAGAAATGCCAAAGTTCAGTAAGGTGATGTAAAAATACTGACAGCACCATTCTACGAGTTATAGAAGCAGAAGTGTTTCATAATACAAAGCACAAGATGAACAGACAGTGTATATATAAAGATGCAAGGTCTACATCTGCTAGAAGCTGAGGGGCTGGCTATCAAGCAGAAGTAATATGTTTAATGCTATCATCAATTAAGAGAATAAGATGCTGCCTCCAGCACTAAAAGTGATTTAGAAATTTGTTTCACTACATTTGCTAGTGAATGGTTATTTGTTTTGCGAGGCTTAAAATGCGAATACGCAGGAATTTTGTCAGGGATAAAGTAAAATACTAGACAAAAAAATGTGTCCAGAGCTTACACGGAAGGCCTTAGCTCTGATAATGAGGTACATCTATTACAAGTTGGAATCATCAAACACACCGAGTGCTGCACTGAAGATGTTATTGCGCTTCTAAGGCCACGGAGCAGCTGAATTTGCACCTGCTGCTGCAGATTGTCAAATATCTTGTCATGCAAAATGGAATTAAAAGCAGTTTGATACAAGTCTGTTGCTCTGCAGCATGAAAATGGTTAATAAAAATCCCATAAAATGTTCCTCTTTCCTCATTAATGCTCTTGAAATTCACTTGAAATTCACCGCTAGCAGCAGGCCTAAGCCGGTAATTACTCCAGCCACTTTCCCTCCTTTACACACACAGGCCTCTTTGTTTTGGGTTTAATTGAAAAAAAGGAGAGGAGAAATGGGAAGAGAATATAGGACGAACATAATCCCAAAAGCAATCTAATTCTTGCTACGCTATTCTGAGTTCTTTATCGAGACTTCCATTAGAAAGGAGCTTATCTCCTAAAATTAGCCACATGATAATCACGTTCAGACTTCCTGAATTCTGCCAGCATTGTTCCTCTGGCCAGCTTTCCATCTCAGGCTAATAATTTTATTACACGGGCCGATACGATCAATGATCTCTTCCTCTCATTTTACACAAAGGACCAAACACACACATTAACAGCGGCACTGGCAATATGATCAGGTCCCCCATCCAATATGGGCCACTCTGTGATAACATCTTGCTGGGTCCTGAAAATGCAGATGATGTAGTTTCTGATCCACATATAGATTTATGAGCAAACACCTTTGAATGAGCCAAACGGGAGTATGAAACAGAAACGAGGACACAAGGGCCCTACCCATCTTCCATGCTGTCTATGTTTTTTTTATTTTTTTTATCCTCCATAAAGCTGTTTTGATTAAATATTAATAGGAGAGAGTCTGGTGAAGTGTAGTGACTCCATGACCTTCTGAAAACAAGTGTGGGAGGCTGCACTGAGCATGTTGTGTCTGAAATGCCACTTGTCCGTCTCTCGTTTTTGCAGTCCTTTTTTCTCCCATAGTTGCTCATTGTGTGTGACAGAAAAGAGCCATTATGCATTATGATAGGCCCTTATTCCTGTATCAATGTACAATGAAAACAAATGTCGCCTGTCTGTTTCTGTCCCACATCGGTGTCAGATAAGCACTGAGCACTTCTAAACATAGCAGTGAGAGATGGCGATGGAGTGATGAGAAGACAGATAGAGAAACCATGGGAGAGAATGGGGGGGGGGGGTGATTGGTGATTGGTGAGGATCTGAATTATAATCACTTTGGAATCTTGCTCGTTCACAAAAACAACATGCCTAATCAGTGAATATCTGCAAGAGCAAGACTAAGAGCACGTAGAAGTGTTTTGCCTTATCTCACATCATCTTGGGTTGCTTATCAGACAGCAGCATTATCATAATGCCATTACCATCATGTGAGATGAGAATTTGCTCAGTTGAAGGATCTCTGTTAGCACAATCGCCAAACTGCTGAAACCATCTTCAGCCTATTTATTGATTTTTGTCTTAATTGTATCTCAATTTGTAGTACAGACCAAGAAATTTCCCTTCTGAATGTAGCAGGCACACTCTTGCGGTGCAGTTGCTTCATCCTCAGTGTTTTTCCTCAATACATGCTTACATGCATATTTGCATATATTACGTGGTGGTGCACGCCAATCTACTGAGAGAAAGGCAGAAAGATGTTCAGCTCTGTGCTCCATGCTTGAGAAAGAGTGCCACCCAAACACTGCTTTACACAGTATGCTGCTTTATCAAGTGTCACCACATTCGGGCTGAGGAGTTAAACCTTTTATTACGCAAACCTTTTGCCCGCCACCTCATTTCTATTTGTGGATATTTTTGAAAGGGTAGCATGATAATGAAGCTTCATTCTTGCATAAATAAGAAAGTACAGGTAGTGCCATTTGTAACCGACACACAACATAAGACAAGGAAAAGCCATGAATCTTTAATGCACCAAATATTCATCTGTTAATTCGTTTTTGGTGGGCTGCCAAGAATAAGCACTAAAGTGCATTACTGGTAGATCCTAAACACTGCCTCATCAACAGAGAAACTGTATTTGCTTGTTTTGGACAGAGGAAAGACAGAATAGAGGGGGAAAAAAAGTCAAGATAATCCTATAGGTAACAGTGAAACCACTGTACAGCAATTAAGAGTGGGTAATGACTTCGGAGGTATTTGCAGATTTCCTGCACACACTGAATATCCATCATATATTATGCAGATATAATAACAGCAATGCTACCATATTCAAGCATGCATTTATTTTATTAGAAATAAACATATGCAAAAAGTGGATTTTTGAGGAAGTAAGGTGTATAAATATTTTACATTAAAATGACCCCCCACCCCCCACCCCCACCCCCCGGAAAAAACACACACAAAAAAAACAAAAAAAACAAGTGGAACAAAATATTACATGCATGTTTCTCTTTCCATTCAAATCTCCCTGGCAACATAATCTACATTAATCTGAAATCCAAGATACAGTACTAAATTCAGCAGCATTATTCAGCATCTCCCTGTCTGGAATATGCACCCAACACACACACACACACACACAGACACACACACTCACACACACAGATATATTTATGCTGAACATTCCAGACTCTCTGGTTCTCCTCTTCCTTGCAAAGCCACCACCTTTAACTTACCCTGCATACACAGTAGTGCACTTGGAGGAAGAAAAAAACTCAAATAAAAGCACCCTTACCAGAAATGTCATGCAGAGAAGTCTAATTCTGGCAGGTCCATTCTTCTGGGGCGCTGTTTAGATCCAAACTGGGCCGGAGAGCCAGCGAGCCACTGAAGAGGCCTTTGAAGAGGAAAAAACAATTCCTGAAGGCGAGCTGAGCTTCGGTTAAACGTTCAGAAGGCAGAACGGGAGCAGCTGCAGTCCTCCAAATACACGTGATCCTGCCCCAGGTACAGGCAGCCATGTAAACAGGAGTAGACCGACTCCCTCTGCTTCAAATACATGCTGTATCTAGCAGAGTGAGAGCGCGAGTGAGGAGAAGGAAGATGGAGAGGGAGGGGTAGCTGCTGTGCAAGGTGGAGGGAGGAGCTGTGGTGCATCGAGATCGAGGCAGAGATGGAGGGAGAGGAAAGGGTGGTGGTGGGGAGGGGGTGTTCAGAGTGGAGGGAGAGATTGGGAGCGTGCTGAAGATTGCAAAGCCGAGAGATAGAAGAGACAGAGAGGAAGAGCGAGAAAGCAAGAGGGGGGAGTCTGCACAATGCTCAAATCAGGGCCAATGTGACTAATGAATTTCAATTCTGCCATTTGTCTGAGTGACTGCAGTAGATGATGGAAAGAGAGGGAAAGCGGGAGGGAGAGATAGTAGCAAGGAACACATGCATGTCATAACCATGTGGGCTAATTGAGAGATGAATGTACCTCCGTAAAGTCTGTCTTCCCTCCTCCAACACTGTGTCAGTATGGCTCAAATAATGCCAGGCTTTCATGCAAGGCGCAGCACTCGTCAACAGCACGCCTAAGCTGCAGTGTGACAAACAGATGACTCAGGCAGGTAAACAGGCAGGGGACAAACAACAACCAACTGAGAGAGAGAAAAAAAAAGAAGAAATGGGGTATGCTTGGGCTCCACTGTGACAGACAGGGCAAAAGCAGTCACTCTGTCTAGTGCACCATGAATTGAAAGGTCAGTCTAGTCTATAAGGACTCGACTTGTGGGAAAATAATCAGGTGTAAATCCCTGTAAAGTCTCTTCACCATTATTCTCAACAATAAAAGAGAGGGAGGCACGGCAGGTAGAAGGATGAGCGAGATTACTGTGGATAACTGAAACGACGCGGGCAGGAGGGGAAAGCCTGGCATCGAACAGGAAGTGTGGGAGCTCTTCAGTAGCAGAGAAGAGAGGAGAGCCAAGATTCCTCACTGCAAGGAAAGGGGGAAGGGAAGGAGGGGTAAAAACAGAGAACACAGCACGCCGTGTGAGGGATTTATCTTCATATAGGCCTAGTAAAAGCAGATGAAGCCTGTGTAAATGAGTGTATGCATGCATGAGATCCATCTTTGATCTGTCCTAGTCATTTTGTTAAAATTTTGTAATCTTCTTATTGGAACACAAGCACAGAGCTGGCATATAAATGACTTGCTGTTTAAACTGATGTGTGGTTCATGGTGACAGTCGAGGATGTCTCGAGTGCCTTATTCCATAGCGTTCCTGCTCCTAATGTAGTGTTTATAAATAATATTCTTTTCGGCAGATGCTGTCAGACTAACACCAGGCTTTATTGCATCTGCCATCAAAAAGGATATAAATCATGGAAATCTCTCAGAATTAATTTCCTTACATAATAATAATTTACAAAGGTTAGCACTAGTGGTTCGACTTGGTTCGATCCCGGACTCGCTTTCCTGTTTGTGTGAAGTTTCACATGTTCTCTCCTCGCCCACATGGGTTTCTTCCGGGTTCTCCGGTTTCCTCTCATCTACCAGGTAGGTGGATTGGCAACTCTAAATTGCCCCTAGATGTGAATGAGTGTGTGACATGTGACTGACATCCCATCCAAGGTGTATTTCCACTTCACACCCAATGTTCCCATGATCAGCTCAGGATTCCCCATGACCCTGACCAGGATAAAGTGCCTACTAAAAATGAACGATTGAATGAATAATTTATAAATGCACTCATACGTTCTCAGTGGGACAAATGGAAGATGTCACGCTAAGAGTAATCCATGTGTATGTGAGAAATATACATGTTATTACTCGTCAATCATGATTAAGTTAAACATTTGAATAAATGTGCAATTAATGACATCATGAATATTTTAAATGTTCTTATTACTTGCAGACTGGCACCTGTAAGGGGTTGAGAAAATTTATCTGCCTAAACATACCAAGCTGTACTTTCACTCTTTCCGTGCTAGCAGTGACAAATAGCCTTGGACACTTAGGCATATGTTTGCAGGACCATTCTGCTAGAAATAAGATTAAATGTCAGAGCCACTAATGTCACTGCTGGTTCAAATGGTCATTGCACTCAAATAGGTCATGTCCTGAAGTCATTCTGAAAAGATGATACAGCTTAAAACAAGATACCCTGAAACTGCCTTGCTCCATACACATGGATATTAATTTATGAGTTGAATTAGATGTGTAAAAGAAGGAACATGGCCAAATTGCAATCCATACTTGGAGTAATTGGACGTAAAATATTTATTGAATTCTTTAAAGAAAAAACTCCACCCTGAAACTCAAAAAATTATATTTATATTTGTATTATATTTATATTGAAATATTTGTGATGTATTAAATGATTCCAGCGCTAATTTGTTGGTTGGTGCTGAATTTACATTATTCCCATGCGAAGTTAGCGATCATCTGCAACAATGATGTCATATACTATACTTTTTAATAGATGAAAAGGTTTCAGCTGCCTTAAGCATAAGGGGTCATAGTCAGGTTTGATGTTTGCTCCTAAAAACAAAAGAGCAAGTGGTGTTGATGGTGATATTATCATGAAAGCTGAAGGTTTGAAACTTAATCTGTTTGGGCTGAGTGTACAGAAGAGAAGGTGAGTGAGCTGAGATGAAGCAAGGTCTAAATCTCACTAGCACCACTATCAGCAGGTAGCCAAAGGCATTGAGTGTAAAATGTAGGAAACTGTTAACCAAAGAGAAAATAGAACAACATGATATAAAAGAAGTTGAAAAAAGTCAACTCAGAATGACATTTTTTTTTAAATCTTGGACACCATTGAAGATCAGATGCCAATTATAAAGTAATTCAGGGTTGATTTTCAACCACTGTTTCTTAATAAACCCTCAAGAAAAGTGTCTTATCTAACATAGCATGGATTTCCTTACAGGTATATAGTTTCAGCTATACTTTTTAAAGAACCAATTTGTAATTCTTAGAGTCTTTGCCTGCGAGGCAAAGTAGAATTAGCTTCTTCCTGTTAGCTATAGCGTCTGTGGTGAATTTACTAATGATTACAAAAGAATTAACGTTGGACGCTAATGTTGGACCTGTTGTTTTATTCTGGCTGGTTTGAATTAGGTGGGACTACAGTGGGGGAAATAAGTATTGAACATGCTAACATTTTTTTCAGTAAATATATTTCCAATGAGGCTAATCACGTGAAATTTTCACCAGACATCGGTATTAACTCAAGAAATCCGGAAATATAAAGAATTCAAAACATTAAAGTCTATAAATAAAGTTATGTGTAACAAAATGGAATGACACAGGAAAAAAGTATTGAACACGCTAAGAAAAAACGGTTCTCCAAGCCAAGGAACCAGCTGAAATCTGTAAGTAATTATACCTCCTATCTGTGCAAATTAATATCAGCTGGGTTAGTAAATTGATGGTCTATAAAAAGGCTATTTGTTACCAAGGTGTCACACAAGAAAAATCTCATGATAGGTAAAAGCAAAGAGTTCTCCCAAGACCTTCGCAACCTTATTGTTGCAAAACATATTGATAGAATCGAATACAGACGTTTCTCAAAACTTCTGAATCTTCCAGTAAGCACCGCTGGGGCCATTATCTGCAAGTGGAAGCAACATCACTCTGTCATCAACCAGCCACGCACAGGAGCTCCTAGGATTTCGGACCAGGTAGTCAGAAGAATAGACAGAAGAGTAGCCCAAGAGCCAAGGACCACTCGGAAAGAGCTCCAGAAACACTTGCAGGCAGCAGGTGCCATCGTCACAGAGAAAGCAATAGGCAATTCACTCCACCGCCATAGCCTCTATACACACTCACCCCGCAAGACTCCATTACTAAAGAAAAGGTATGTTGTAGCTCGTTAAAGTTTGCTACAACGCAAACGCAGTATTTCATTTTGACAAGCCATGAAATACTGGGAGAGTGTAGTCTGGGCAGACGAGAGCAAAATTGAACTTTTTGGCTATCGTACTACACACCATGTTTGGAGAATAAATGGCACTGCACATCACCCTAAAAACACTATACCAACAGTGAAGTTTGGATGAATGGAGCCCTTTACTGGGAGATTCTTGAGAATAATCTGCTGCCATCCACCAGTATGATAAAGATGAGACATGGGTGGACCTTCCAGCAGGACAATGATCCAAAGCATACAACAAAGGAAACTCTCAATTGGTTTCAGAGAAAATAAATCAAGGTGATAGAATGGCGCAATCAATAACCTGACTTGAATCCAATTGAACAAGATTTAAAGACAATATGTTTAGAAGAATGGGCCAAAATCACACCTGAATACTGCGGCGCATTAACTTCTTCATACAGGAAGTGTCTTGAAGCTGTCATTACAAACAAAGGCTTCTCCACTAAGTATTAAAAAAAATTCAGTTAATGTGTTCAATACTGTTTTCCTGTGACATTACTCTTTATTGCACAGAACTTCATTTATGGACTTTAATGTTTGGATTTCTTTATATGTGTGGATTTCTCGAGTTAATACCAAAGTCTGGTGAAAGTTTCATTTGAATAGCTTCATTGGAAATATATTTACTGAAAAATTTTACGTGTTCGATACTTATTTCCCCCTCTGTATATTGGGACAAGGAGATATTAGCTAAGCCCATATAGAATTAGTAATAATTATGCTAAAAATACATATGTCTGCTACTAAATTTACCATTGGTAAAAGCTAAGCTTTGTACTGCTGAGCTCATATCCAGGCTGAAAAAAAATGTAAACAGAACTAACTAAATGAAAATTAAGAAACTAGCAAAAATAATAATAATAATAAAAAAAAATGAAAAATTAATAAATAAAGAAGCTACATGCCACTATTTATATATCTATATATGTTTATTAACCTTTAGATTTTTAATAAATATAGAAACACTTTAATCCTTCTGAACTAGCTTTAAGACTATCTGCTAACCATAGTTGTTTGCTAGCTTGTAAAATAGCCATGATTACTTGTCTATATTTTTCAGTCTATTCACTGAAAAAAAATTTCACGTTTATTTCACGTCCAACTGAATAGAAAGAATTCTGACCTAGCTTTTGGTATTCAGAGGTGTACTTGCATCTTTTTTAAAGCAGAGTTTGCTGCTGAAGGATTGAGGGGAAGTACTATATTTTCCCTGACATTTTTATGGACTGTTGATGCATCAGCAGGCTCCTTAAGCAGTGTCTGGGCCAATCACGGTCTTGTTTGTGGATTTTTGACATTTTCTTTACCATTTCCTTCTGGTGTTTAATGTGGTAATAAGCAACCAAATAAATGCCAGTAAAGCTTGCAGAGGGAAAAGCTTGCATCTTTACATTTAACAGGAATTACAGGAATTGCGTGTTAATACAAATACTTAAATTGGCATCCTGAAGGCACACATTGTTTGTGCTAGTGCTTTTTTTTCCATTGCAATTGCTACACCATATCAATATCCTAGAGTCTAAATCACACCTAGCCATGCTGGGAGTAATTGCGTTTGCACACTGGATGTGGCTGGTACAGATGTGCTTCAAAGGGAACAACACTTTCTTCGCTGCTCTCTCAAGCGTCTACCGAACCTCTCAGGTACTGACACCCAGCCGCAGGTGGCAAATGACTACATCAAAGCGCGGCTTTAATCAAACTTAGCTTTTAATCCTGCCATTTATTTTAATGAGTCTAGCTAGGAGAAAAGGAAATCAATTTCTTCTCTCTCGATGCGTTTTGAGTAGCGGATTCGGGGTGTTTATGAGTTTTCTGTGCAGAATCGGAGAGATTTCATTTTGTCTGTGCCCTACAGAATTATTTTTTTCTGTCATAAATGCAGCACTTCCATGACTTTGGTTTGGGGCTGTCTAATTTCAAACTCATGGCATTGCGAGTCTGCACAATACCCAGTGCAATCATAAAATAAATATATCCAGCCTACATCTGAATCAAATTTGAATACGTCTGTTCAGTTCTGTTTTTGGGGTGCTTTTGCAGATGCTGTCGAGTCACAAAAACAACCGATGAAGGACCAGATGCTTTCTAGAAGTTAGGTTGGTTTCGCAGAGAATTGTGAACTGAGAGCAAAGTGATTAGAAAATTATAAAGCTGCCCTGAAGAAATATAGGCTGATGCAGAGCCATAAATCCTAAATATATCATTCAGCAGTGACACACAGAACTGCAGAGCATGGTCTACTAGGATGTTATTAAGTAATTAGTACCCAAGCTGTGTCTCAAGTCACATATTTAATATACTCTTCTAGATGATTGCATAACTATGTAGCGTCTTCACACAGAGAAACAAGAAGTAAATGTAATATAGCATAAAGAGAGAGTGTGTTCAGTGTGTAACGATAACCATTGTTCTTTGACGTGTTACAGACACGAACCAAATCATGCACCACAGAACCAAATGGAATAAAACACAAAAAGGCATGCTGTTGTAGGAAAATAATCACCAATGAGGTGGAGTGATGAGGCCTGGAGTGAAGCGGAGAACTGTTACCACATCGAAGCTGATTCTTTTATAATAACAGACGTTTGACATATGCGTCTGTGTACACAAACATCATTGGATCACGTTGAGATTAAATTATTGGTGTTTATTATTAGTGTCCTTCTACATTCAATACATCAGTGTAAATTATGAAAGTAATCGACCGCCATCCAGTGATGTTTATGTACACTGCCGCATATGGCAAATTATATAAACAATTAGAATTTATGCACATGTACAGCCCCAGTTCTGAAAAAGTTGGAACAGTATGGAAAATGCTAATAAAAACAAAGAGGGGTGATTTGTAAATGTACTTTGACTTGTATTTAAACAAGAAACATATGTTTTACCTAATCAACTACATAGTTTTTTGAAGGTAAAGGTTTCTTTTGAAATAGATGCATGCAACACGTTCCAAAAAAGTTGGAATAGGGCAATTTAGAACTAATAACGATGTAACAAGTTGAAATAAGAAGGTGATGTGAAACAGGTGAGACAATCGGCTAATCATAGTATATAAGGAGCCTCCAAAAAAAGGCCTAGCCCTTCAAGAACAAGGATGGGTCAAGGCTCGGCAATCTGCCAACAGATGTGTCAGCGAATAATCCAACACTTTGAGAACAACATTCCCCAAAGACACATAGGTAGGATTTTGGGCATTTCACCTTCTACAGTGCACAATATAATTAAAAGATTCAAGGAATCTGGTCAAATCTCGGTGCATAAAGGGCAAAGCTGAAAACCTCTTCCGAATGCATGTGATATCCGATCCCTCAGACGTCACTGTTTTAAAAACCGTCATGAGCCTGTAACGGATATC
Organism: Ictalurus punctatus; assembly: GCF_001660625.3. Classification (NCBI taxonomy): domain Eukaryota; kingdom Metazoa; phylum Chordata; class Actinopteri; order Siluriformes; family Ictaluridae; genus Ictalurus; species Ictalurus punctatus. Next base: position 10,074,227 of record NC_030442.2, read on the forward strand.
CTGACATGTGCTCGGAAATACTTTGGTAAACCTTTGTCAGTCAACACCATTCACCGCTGCATCCACAGGTGCAAGTTAAGGCTTTAATATGCAAAGCAGAAGCCATAGATCAGCACTGCCCAGAAGCACCGCCGACTTCTCTGGGCTCGGTCTCATCTGAGATGTACAGTAGCACAGTGGAATCCTGTTTTGTGGTCAGACGAGACAACATTTCAAATACTTTTTGGACAAAACAGCCATCATGTTCTCCAGCCCAAAGAGGAAAAGGATGATCCAAGCTGTTATCAGTATCAGGTCCAAAAGCCAGCGTCTGTGATGATATGGGGGTGTGTCAGTGCCCCTGGGTAACTTACACATCTGTGAGGATATCATTAATGCAGAAAAATATGTACACATTTTGGAGCAACATATGCTCCAAAATCAAAAGTCATCCAGAGCAGGACAATGCCACACCACATTCTGCCTGGATTACAAGCACATGGATGCATAAGCAGAGAGTGCGGGTGCTAGCATGGCCTGCCTGCAGTCCTGACCTGTCTCAGTTTGAGAATGTGTGGCATATTATGAAGCGCAAAATAAGGCAACGGAGTCCCCGTACAGTTGTGCAGCTGAAGAAATGCATAATGGATGAGTGGGGGACAATTGTGCTTACTAAACTTAACCAACTGGTGTCTTCAGCGCCCAAACGCTTAATAAGTGTTATTAAAAGAAAAGGTGATGTTACACAGTGATAAACAGTCGACTGTCCCAACTTTTCTGGAGTGTGTTGCAGTCATCAGATTTGAAATGAGTGCATATTTTCAAACATAAATTAAATTCACAAAATAAAACATCACATAATGTGCTAATAATGTGTTTTCAACATAGTACGTTACCCCTAGGTGTTAATTAATACATTAACTAAGTAACAATATGGTCATTAGGTGGTCATTATTCATGCATGAGACTCATGCTGTAGTTAAGGTTAGCTCTTCATTATTTTATCACTAGTACATGCCTTAATTCATCACTAATTCACATTTAAGTAAGTTTTAATTCAGGTATTAGTGCATGATTATTCATGTACTGTTATTATAAAGTGTTACTGACACAGCTCATCACACCAAGGATACTAATATAACTTATGTCGTAAACTTTTTTTTGACTGTGGGGAAGTCCACAATAGAATGTTCCAAGGAAATAATGTTAAAGAAGTTGACCATGAAGTTGTCTTTAAGTCAGAAGAACAAACATCTCCTCAAAGTATTTTTCTCTCTTCAGCTGAGTGATTAAAAATAATAGTGTTGGTGCATTCTTGGTGTTCCTTGATAAAAATATATATATATATATACATAAATAAAATAATTCTCCAAGCTGTAAAAGATCCATGTTTCATTAATATTCATTGAGAACTGTCGTCCACATTTTTTGTTCCATTTTAAAATTCCTATTCTCCAAGTCTCATACCGGTATGGGTGAATTTTGTGATGTCATGTAAAATACTGCAACATAACCCAAGGCAAACAAAGAATAAGAGGGATGCTGTGAAAATAAACAAATAATTGACAATATTTTTTTTCTAAATCTTTCTTTATGAGGACCCTGGGGCACTATGTTTATTCAGGAGTATCTGCATTAGCTGATGGAAGGTGCCTGCTAATCTTTTCAGATTAGGGTAATTTAATCCAGGGTGTCTGAGTGGTTAGGGAAGCAGATGGATTTGGCAGGCTTGTGGGGTCTATACTTGATGCAGGTTTCACAAATCCATGAATTATTAAACAACACCTGCAGCAAATCCTGATCTTTTGTCCACTACCCTGAAAAAGGCTGGCACCAAATTTATTTGTCTTTTACTTAACACCCTCCCGTAATGAAGTTGTGTGTAGAGTAGGTTCATTCTCAGCAGACGCTGCATCCCACTGGACAAACACAACAGCAGTTGTTATACTCAATTGAGTCTTCGGGCCTTTTACAGCTCTATGTCTAACAGTTTAAACAAAGCAGTGAAGATAGTCTTTTGGACAGATGGTAGTTTTACAATGCAGTAGCCTTGCTTACGCTGACATTTTATATAAACTGTCTAGCTCCCGGTCTACAAACGTGGGCAGGTTTTCTAGTCAACTAAGCAGAGGATTCAGTTCAGATCCTTTATTTTATTAATTTATTCTCTGTCGACAAGCAACCTTTTCATCATCTGAAATGGTAAATATCAAAGTACTGCTCTAACGTATTAGCGGATGCCGGGGTGAATTGGGAACAAAAATCAGCTTGGGGTTTTGCTTTAAAGTGGCCCCCTACATTTGTCGAAAAACAACAAATGAAAGTGCATCAACTAGTATTAAAAAATACTGTAATAATAGGTCCAACATATGGTATAATATCATCCATCCATCCATTTTCTGTACCACTTCTCCTACACAGGGTCACGGGGAGTCTGGATCCTATCCCAGGGGACACCCTGGACGGGGTGCCAACCCATAGCAAGGCACAATCGCACACATACATACACACACACACACACACACACACACACACATTAAGGAAAAATTAGAGATGTCGATCAGTCTACAATGCATGTCTTTGAACTGGGGGAGGAAAGCGAATTACCTGGAGGAAACTCCCAAAGCACGGAGAGAACATTCAAACTCCACACACATAGGGAGGAGGCGGGACGTGAACCCCCATCGCTGGAAGTAAGAGGCAAATTTCTTTGCAATTACAATTCAGATTTTTTTTTTACTCAGATCAGAGTCTTTCTTGATAGTACACAATTGAAATATCGAGTGGCCCGTAACTGTCTTTAATGAGAGCGCACCAGTCCCCAGAAATGCCTTGTATGCTAACGTTGATTTTCCTACTAATTGTTTCAAACACTCAGTTTCCATAGGTTCCTTCTAGATTTGCTTACATCAATTCCCCAAATCTAAACTAAATCACAGATTTCCAATCCTTCCACTGAATGTATAGTATTCACTGCTGTTGCTGTCCTCCATTGGATGATGTCCTCCACTGGATGATGACAGCAACAGTGATATGCACCTGCACTTTGGGAAAGTCCAGTTCGGATTAAAAAAGTTCAGATTTTTCTGTCCATACAGCCCTGAAAAAAAATCTGATCTATTTCTCATTAAGTCAGAAAATACCAATCTAATCTATTCATCAATATTAATATTGATTAATATCAAAATTAAAACAATACATTTCAATCAATTTTAATACTTAAATATTTAGCTATGCCACTGACTACCTTCTGTCTCACAAATCACACTCATTAGCAACCAATTCGAAAATTAAAGTTTTTATTTTTGAAAGCTTTGCTGCATCTGCTAGCAAACCCACTCTTTTTTTTACCTCACCCTTTCTCCAAACTGCCTTTCTCCATCCTTCTCTAGTCCACAAACACAGGAAACTGATCATCGTAACTTAGCGGACTGAAATAATCACAAATCTAGCATCTGAGTAGTAATGTCATGAATGGAGCGGACACCGGGAAAATTCTTGAACTTCCCACTGGCCAATTCACCCCTGGGGGAACGCTCTAGTAAAATGAAGTGCAGTTAAGTATAGGAAGGAAATTGTATCAAGTTTGTCTGGTACATTACACACCCTGAGGAAATCTTGTCTGCCCTATACAAACATTCGTTTTGATATATTTCAGATATTTTCCTCGTCAAAAGAGGCTAACAGTAATGTCTGCACGGTGATATCTAGGTGATACCAGAAATGCACACAAAACAGTCACGCCAAACTATATATCAAACAAGCACAAAACATTCTTCCACTTCACACCTGTCAGGAAGTACATTCGATCCATCAGGAATTCATTCCACTCTGCATCATGTGCACAAACTGCTCAGGGACAAAAAAAACCTATGAAATGGTGGTGCAGAAATCATCAGCGCCATGACAGGCTGCCATTAGACCAGACGACTCTGTCTGTTCAGTCATTATGAGTCAGGTCCGCCAGCAGCCACCTTTTGTTCCCAAGCCGCCCAGCTCCACTGCTTCAAAGGACGATGAATGACCTCATTACATGTAGGCTGCAATATCTGTATCACCAAACAAAAGCTGCTTCGCACATCCAAGTCTCTTACAGCTCAGGTAATTTATGGTTGAAATAGGCAAGTGGGACCTGTGACTATGTTCCAGAAAATCCCATCGGCTGCTGTGAATATAGGACAGGGCATTTTTCTTAATCGTTGACCCACATGCCATTTTAGTGATTCGTATTTTATCACGGTGAAAATGTCTTACTGTAAACCCACTGTCCAATTCAGCCATCAATGTTGAGATAAAGGTGACCAATAAATCGATTTTTGCAAGTACAAATGATAAATAAATACAACAAATCAAATATTAAAAATTAAAATGAACATTTGTGGAAAACATTTATAGGCTTTCTTTGATTTGATCTACACTTGTGGTCAAGGTTTGGTCATATATTATGGCTATATGAAGGCACATCAGTATAAAGGTCTTAACATGCACTATGTGAGAAGTTACCTTGCCTGAGGCCCGTCATATTTCTTGCAATTTGAAGCTTTCCTAATTTGTATTCTCATGGAATAGATAGTCTGAAAACTACTTTGAGAGCTAGAGGGCACATGAAAAAAGCAGTGACCTGTCGCAGCAGATGCTTTGCATTATAGGTTTATATTAAAGCTGTGGGTGGGCAGATTCCCACAGATACAATGACAAGTGAGTGGTTAATCCTAGTGTATATCTTGTTGTGTTGCTTGAGCTGTTAGCGATGCTGTTAGCTTTTTGGTAATTCAGCATTAGTTGTATATGTAATGTTATATAGAAGAAGATTATATGAAAACAATACTGAAAAACTGAGAAAACACCCCATAAAAAACTACTGACTGACATAAGAATAATTTAAAATGCATCACATTATCTACCATCAACTCTACCCTATGACCCCCATGCATATTTTATACAACCTGGTGCAAGTTTATCTTCACATCAGGGACAAGACCTCCATACAGAGATTATGCTTATTATATCATAACTGTTTTGTTTTTGTTTTTTTAAACATATAATATGGCATCTTCAAAATTTTTGATGGTCAAAACTGTTCCATTCACAGAAGGTTGGAGACAAAATGCTGTACTGAGTCCTCAAACCAAGCTGTGAAAAAACGCAGGACTTTTTACGACAAACCTCAAGAGGAAAACACTAATATGTGTCAAGCTGACATGGCCACTCGCCCATTACGTCCTCCAGAGAGGGGCAATAGGCTGAGGTGGCATGGAAAAGGCTTAACAAGTCACTTTCCTCACAGAAAACATGAAAAAGCAAACAATGAAGCTGAAAATAGCAGGTGCTTCATTATAGTAGAGTCATATTTGTCTTCAATAAGTGTTCCCATATGTGTCATTGATTCATTTTTGGTCAACGTTATAGGAAATGTGAAATGTACATGTACAATGCCTAATTCCTGGAAACGGGAAGCTCTTAACCTACTTCACACTGTCTAATTGCTTTGTCTTGTGCCTCGATCTGTCTGACTGACGCTCTGTCTAGTCACATGAATTTGATTCAATAGAATGAATCATTGTCCTGATCTAATGTGTTTTTTTCTGCTTTGCTGAGCTGACTACTTCTAACAATGCTATCTCTGCTACTGTGTTCTTATCCACACTCCATCCGTCCCCCGTGAACTACTGAATTATCATTAATATGGAGAAGTGTGTGAAATGCCTTAAGGAATCTTGTAGCTGAGTGTGAAATTTCTGAGAAAACCTTGAACTCATAACTGCTATTTAAAATTCATTTCCTGTCTCCGCACC